>NC_022009.1:79010017-79019032 GCF_000317375.1 Microtus ochrogaster
ATAGATAGATAGATAGATAGATAGATAGATAGATAGATAGATAGATAGATAGATGATAGAATAGGTAAATCGATGATAGATAGATAAGGTAAATAGATGATAGATAGAATAGGTAAATAGATGATAGATAGATAGATAGATAGATAGATAGATAGATAGATAGATAGATAGATAGATAGATAGATAGATATGGATGATAGACAGATGATAGTGGTCCTCTCCCTGGCAGCAGCCCCATGATGGCAGGTCTTTCCACTGAGATAAGTTAAAGAATCATTGACTGTACGCATGCAGATCTAACCAATGAAAAGCACATGTCTGTTTTTCATACTTGACAGCAGTTTGAAAATGGCCTTCATTCCATAGTTGGGTGCTGGAGTCACCCAGGATGAGACTGTGACTAAGTGCTACTGAGCAGGTGCCAAGCTGGGTAGGGTAAAATGAAGTGATGAGAATATGAGAGCCGCTAGGGTGTTTTGCTCTTTTTTTTATTGCTGTTTTAACAACTACTAAGAAAAAAAATCCACAAGAATTATGTAAGAAACTGAGCAGTTGGCGAGGCAATTTTAGATGGGGCCTCACTCTCAACTTAATTGAGAACCACCCATGTTAGTGGAGGGTGAGAATCCCGCTGCTCCTTTTCTGGGTCTGAATCGGAGCAGCGGCATTTGCTTAGGGCGAGACTGAAGGTCCTTGGGGAGGAGGAGCCACTGGTGTTTCCCTGGTGTTTCTGATCATTTCAGCTGTACAGAAAGAAACTTGAACTCAGTCAAAGGAGCAGTGTGAGCAGCTAATGATGTCGGTTTTTTCTTCTCAATAAAACAACTCAAGCACCATTCCGTTTTTCCCAGGCTTTTTGTTGCTGTTGTTTGGCTGGGTTTGGTTTGGTTTGGTTTGGTTTGGTTTGGTTTGGTTTGGTTTGGTTTGGTTTGGGGGTTTCTTTTGGGTTTTTCAAGGCAGTGTGCAGCCTTGGCCATCCTGGAGCTTGCTCTATAGATCAAGCTGGCCTGGAACTTGCAGAGATCCGCTTGCCTCTGTCTCCCGAGTGCAGGGATTAAAGGTATTTGCCACCACTATTCCACGAGAGTTTTTATCTTTCATTTAGTCGAGCAAATTTAGTCTTGTATTGCTATTGATTAAAGTGAAAGAAAGGGGGGGTCTGGTTCCAATGAGCACAGCAAGTGTGTCTGCGTGAGGCAGTCCTCTATGAAATGCTCTCGTTTTTAAAGGCACTCAACTCAGTGGCTGTCCTAGGACTAGTGCTCTCCCGCGGAGCAGTCCTTGTCTGCCAGCGAGATCACAAGGACATTAACATGGGAAATCCATCCTAACCTGAGCTGCTTGGAGTTCACTCGTCCCCCTTTCTCCTTCAGGAACTCTTCCCGGTCAACAGACAGAGTGTGGACCATTTTGCTAAATACTTCACTGATGCAGGGCTGAAGGAGCTGTCGGACTTTCTCAGAGTCCAGCAGTCTCTGGGCACCAGGAAGGAACTGCAGAAGGAGCTTCAAGAGCGACTGTCTCAGGAATGTCCCATCAAGGAGGTAGGAGGCCATGGTGAATCCAGTGTAACACAAGGGGGTGAAGGGCAGGGATGGGGGCCCTTGGGGAGGTAGGAGGCCATGATGACCTCCAATACAGTGGACATGGTTGATGGGTACGGGTGTGTTCAGAGCACTTGAATAAGCATTCATGAGACTATGGTTTTTATGTCCAGCACTATCAAAACAATGCATGATGGTGTGTGTGTGTGTATGCATGCATGCATGTGAATACCAATACAAACGGCAGGAATTACATAGGTCACATAGCACAGCTTTCACTCCCTCCTGTTTATTGCTATACACTATCCCCTTTTCCCTAGGACTTGTCTCAAAGTATTCATTCAAAATCCTCTTTTATTACATTTTGGGGCATTCTAGAAATTAATGTTATTTTGGTTCAAATGCCCTACTTTATCCGGCTGCTATGATTATCAAGCTGTTTCACCAACGTACAGACTTGGCCATCTATCTGCCTTTAGAAAACCCCATAGTGTGGCATTTCTGTTTTATGGTGGATTCTCTCTGGAGTTAGGCATCAGCTATGTGTAGTGTCTAGGCTGGGCACTTTGTATCACCAGGTATGAATGTGTGGGCTTGTTTCTCTTTTCATGGTGATTGGACTCAGGACTTCTTTGTAAAGTACAGCAAGAGGGCCACCATTGAATTACATTCCAGCACCTTTGGAAAAGAAAACACAAATCCACACAGGAAATGATCATTTGGGCCAGCAACCCCTTTATGAAAGCTGTGTAAAAGCTACAGGTTTTGGAGCTGTGTTTCAGCATAGTTTGCTATGGATTAGATGATTGTTAATGACGGTTGATGTATCTGGAAAGGTATTCTTTAGGCTGAGAAACACCTTTTTATATGGTATGATAAATTTAAGCTGGGAGTCCTCCTCCTCCTTACTCCCAAATCCCCTCACCGCAACTGTACCTACTGTGCTCTAAGCCTCGCCTGGCTTTTGAAAGGTTGAGAGCCAGAGAAACTCACGCTGACAACTGTCCACCAGGTGGAGGTGTTAGAACAACAAATGCCCATGCATCTGCACCTTACAGTGAGCAGTGTTTCCAACCCTATTCAAACTAGAGTGTTGCATGACTTCTATGGGGGCAGGGAGCTGCAGGAAAACCATAGTGCCGCTTTTAGGTGCAGGCCTGCCCCCTGCTCTGCCTCATGCTAGGAACGGCAGGCAGCTCTAAGCCCGAGAATGGTCCATCCACTTGAGACCTATTCAACCCACTCTTTTGTTTCTGAAGTTCGGAGCAGAAGTAATAAAAATGGTTGTCTTCTCACAGGAAAAGAAAGGGAAAGAGGGTGTGTTGTTAGTTACAGGGTAGCATACCAAAGATACTGTATGGCTTTTAGTCACTCTGAGGACCCTGCCTGTAATTGACTGTGTCAAGAAAAAGGCACAGCGTCTAAGTATGAATGAAACACTGTTTGGCAGGCCTGCATTCAGAACTGAGACTAAGATTCATAATTGAAAGGAGAGATAACCTGCTGAATATTGCTAGACTGTCATGAACCAAAGAAAAAGGCAGAATTTGGGGGTGTGGCTTGCTTGATAGAATGCTTGCTTGACTTGCATGAGCCTTGGGTCCAGCACCTCATAACCCAGGTGTGGTGTCCAGTCTTAGCAGTTAGAGGGTAGAAGGAGGAGGAACAGAAGTTCAGAGCCATCCTTACCTACAAAACAAGTTCCCCTGTCTGAGGTTTGTTCTTGATTTTGGTTTTCCGAGACAGGGTTTGTCTGTGTAACCGTTCTGGCTGTCCTGGAACTTGCTCTGTAGATCAGGCTGGTCTCGAACTCACACAGAAAGATCCGCCTGCCTCTGCATCCTGAGTGCTGGGATTAAAAGTGTGCACCACCACCAGCAGGCTAAGTTTCCCTGTCTGTAAGGAGAGGAGGGAGGTGCCTTACAGTTTCTTTACCGGTTGACTTTTCCCTGAGTGAGGCATGGGAATCTCAAGAGTAGGAATTTCAAAATGCATTGTAGAGAATGGATTTATACAAGGCCAAGACATCAAGAAATTTAATTTTGAAAAGGGATAAAAATTCATAGACCTGTTGCTTTCTTCAAACCCGAAGAAAGACGCACATGCCCCATCATCCTGAACCCATGGGGTTCATCCCTACCCTTCCAGCCTTTCTCTTAGTCCATGCCATCCGGCAGCTTTTATCCAGAACTAAGTTTACAAGGTAAAAGTAGATTTCCTAGATTTCTTCCATCTTGTCATCTGAGGGTGTGCATCAGGAACGGAGACGCTGAGAGTGCAGCCCTTCCCTCCCTGCCCCACACCTCTTACTGACCTTGCCTTCGAGAGAAATAAACTCATTTTCTAAGCTTTTATTTGGTCTGCTGTTGCTCACTGACTCTCTCCATGAAACATAGGTGGTGCTTTATGTCAAAGAGGAGATGAAAAGGAACGATCTTCCGGAAACAGCCGTGATCGGGCTTCTGTGGACCTGCATCATGAATGCTGTGGAATGGAACAAGAAGGAGGAGCTCGTGGCGGAGCAAGCTCTTAAGCACCTAAAGGTAATGAGTCTGAAATCAGAGCCATCCCTGGGGGGTCTGCTCTGCCCCCTGAGGGTATGAGCGGTCGAGCTGGGCATGGTGCCACACTCCTAAAACTTCAACACTCAGAAGGTGGAGGCAGGAAGATAAATCAGTTCAAGGCCAATCTGGGGTACAAGAGACCCTGTCACAAACGGAGAAACAAAAGAGCAAGTGTATGCCAACTGTATTTCTTCAGAACCGAATTAAACATAGCCTGTCTACATTTTTTTTTCAAATCTGCCACTGCCTAAAATGTTTTAAATAGGAGAACTTTAAACATCTCAAAGTGGACTCTCACTAAAAACATCACAAGCATCCACACGGTCAACTGTCAGGGTCATACATTAAAGAGAAACAGAGAAACGTGAGCTAATTACTGACTGTATTTCATGTGGACGAATACCCAAGCCTTTTGTCAAGTAAACCATGGATAGACATTGGAATGAAAGAAGTAAATTGATTGTCGGTTGTGTGTTTCAGGCATAGATCAGCATGCCTATGCATTGCACGTAGAATTCAGTTAGGAAGTCAGGGTCAGAGTGTGAACCAGGCGGCCGTAGATGATGTCGTTGGGGTTTGTGAGGTGAGAGGAGTGAGAACCATCTGTTCCAGCTCAGTGATGGGGATTTCTAGGAAAGGGAGATGAGGGAGAAAGTGATGGCTAACTAGACCAGCGGAGAACCAAAGACACTGGGGGTGTAGGAACAACAGCAAGAGACCCTTCGTGTAGGACTTCAGGAAGTGGAATATCACCATCCTGACTGCAGAGGTGTGCTGCACCGTAGCCTCGGGGATGCGATTCCAACTTCCACAATGCCCACCAGTATACACAGTGGGTTCCGCCGTCATTTGGAATCCAAATGGAGCCTCATTTTGTCTCTTTTTAGTGGGTACAATGACAATAATCTAGGGAGGGCCACTGGCATACAACCCTAACAACCCTGAATCGGGCCTCCAGGTCTCACCTTTTGCCCTCTGCTCTGTTCTAGCAATACGCTCCCCTGCTGGCTGTGTTCAGTTCCCAAGGCCAGTCAGAGCTCGTCCTGCTGCAGAAGGTTCAGGAGTACTGCTACGACAACATCCACTTCATGAAGGCCTTCCAGAAGATCGTGGTTCTCTTCTACAAAGGTACCGTTGTGCTCCGTCACTGGCCTCTGTGCTCTTCAGAAGCTCCGAGAACAGAGCCGGTGCCGGGCAGGGCAGGATTGCCAGTCTGTTGGCTAGGGAGGAACCCAGAGATGCTAACTGGTGAACATTTAGGGGGTGACCATGTCACAGGAAGAGAGAAGGCATGCCCTATGTCTGCACCGGGTCATGAACCTTGCTAGTTAGGCACCTAAGCGTTTCTCACTGGTCAAAGCTGCCAGAAGACCGGGCACGAGCTGCTTGTTTCTTGGCTACCGTGAACGAATGTAATTACATAAGATAATCGAGTCTGCTTCTGGATTGTAGCAATTAGCTCTAATAACAGTGATTACCAAAATGCTATATATACCGTGTGCAGACCCATTTCGGTGCCACAAGGCTGACTTGGAAATGACTGGAATAGTTAGCCTTTCGCTTGACGTTTTCGTCATTTGGCCCGGCCGTTCTCCTGTGTTTCTCAAGGCAAGGCTATTTTTAAGGATTCACATTTACTGCCTTTTCATGGTATTTATAAGGTTTAGGTTGCCATGACAACCGGCGCTGGAAATGAAAGTTAAAAGCTCTCGCTGATCTCAGTCTCCATACCTACAGCATACAAAAGTGATCCTGGGCTGCTTCAGGGCTAGATGATGTAGTTTTAATATGGGGGAAGGAGCAATTGCGAGATACACTGTGAACATTATAAAAGGTTCATTAGAGGTTATTACATGCATAAGCAGCATGATATCACTAATATAAAGTAATATAGGTTAAATGTTTATTTTCCCTTTCTATTCTTAAAATAGCCAAATGTTTTCCTTAGCTTTCACTAGTGTATATCAATCGAACATGTGACGTTTTTGATCGTCTTCTCCCCGACCCTGTTGCCCACACCTGTGTCCCCACTCCCCGATCTCATTCATCCCTACCAGCTCGCTTTCACTTTCACGCCTAAGTGAGCTTAGCCAGGCTTACGTACAGATGTACCCCTCACCCCTGCTCCCCAGAGTTGTCTGCTTAGAATAATAACGTGACATTTTCTGTTATAAGTCTTTACGTGGTTGAGTGATAGGCATTTTTTAAATGCTTAGTGGTATTTCACTGTGAATTTTAATTGGCCATCTAGACTCTTAATGCGAATACATCTCACAAGTGTCCGGGGGTGACGGTTCACGTTTGCAGACCAATGACTGTGTTGGTTAATTTTGTGTCACCTTGATCCCAGCGAGAGTCTCTTGGAAAAGGGAACCTCTCCTGAGATAATGCCCAGCAGTGTGACCTGCGGGAAGGTCCAGCTCACTGTGGGTGGTGGTCCTGTGGGCTGTGAGGAAGCAGGCTGAGTAAGCCGTAAGCAGCAAGCCAGTAAGCGGCACATGACCTCCCGGTTCCTGCCCTAGCTTCCTTGAATGATAGAATACACATTGAAAGCTGAAATAAGCCCTTTCTTCTCCAAGTTCCTATGGTCAGTGTTGTATCACATCAAGAAACCCTAACTAGGACAGTGAAATATTTCATATATATATACACACACACACATATATATATTTAGTGTGTGTGTATATATATATATAGTGTATATGTGTGTGTATATGTGTATGTATGTGTGTGTATGTGTATAAACATAGTCACTGTGCCAGGAGAGCAGCTCAGTGGGTAACGGTGCCAGAGGGGACAGACAGCTGGAGTTAGATCCTTGGGACCCACATGGTGGGAGGAGAGAACCAACTCTTCTCAAGTTGTCCTTGATCTCTACGTGCGGCTCACTGTAGCATGCATAAGTAAATTATCTAAATATAATTCGTTAAAAAATTTAATTAAAACAATTGTAGTAACTGCTAAATCTCATTTGAAATTCTCTATCATTAGTTCTATTTGAATGTGGTCCAAAGATAGTGTCTCAGAACTGGGGCTTGCCAAATGAACACCCCACTTCAAACCTGAGAGGCTAGAGAGAAGACTCAACAGGCAGGAGCACTGGCTGTTCTTCCGGGGGACCCAGAATCCATTCCAGCACCCGTGTGGTTGCTATCACATGTCTGTGACTCCAGGTCCCTGGGAACCAACACCCTTTCCTGGCTTCTTCCAACACTGCATGCACAGGGCACCCAGACATACATGCAGACAAAAACCAATACACATAAATAATTAATTTAAAAAAGAAAACCCTGGGAGCTGGAGGGGTGGCTCAGTGGTTGGGAGCACTGGTTGCTCATGCAGGGGGCCTGGCTTCATTTCTCAGCACCCACGTGGTGGCTCACCATGCTCATCCATGGCAATTCAGGGGGTCTGACCGCCTCTTCTGATGTGGTCCCTGAATGTGTTGTGCATACACATCTGTAGGCAAAACCATCAGTTGAAGAAAATGACTTTTTAAAAAAAAGTTCAGGTTCTGCTGCCAGTCCACCTACCCAGCAGCTCTTCTGCCCGCCAGTGCCACATCTGACTCACCTAACACAGTGCAGAGCTTGAGGAACAGCGGGTTCCCTCTTTCTGGGTTTCACTTGCTTTCTGACCCAGCGCTGTGCCCTGTCTTCTCCCCCAACCCACCCCCGCCTCCATAACCGGACAGTCTCCAAAGATCAGAGGCATCATAGTTAATTTCTCCATAAGAACCCCTGTTTCGGGGCTGGAGAGATGGCTCAGTGGTTAAGAGCACAGGCTGCTCTTCCAGAGGTCCTGAGTTCAGTTCCCAGCAACCACATGGAGACTCACAACCATCTATGTGGGATCTGATGCCTTCTTCTGGGATAAAGGTGTACATGTAGATGGAACACTCACACATAAAATAAATCTTTAAAAGGAAAAAAACCTATTTCATTATTTTATAATTCACACTCAAAGAAAAGGAAAAAGAAATGACTTGTTATTGGGAATGGCTTTGTCATGGTTAATCTATATTACATCTTTTTGTATTGCTGTAACCACAGTACCTGACAAAGGAACAGCTTGTAGAAAGAAACCTTCATTTGGGAAAATGGTTGCTGTGGTTTCAGCCCATGGCTACAGGCGTGTGGAGCTGTTCACGGGAAGCCAGAGTGAGGCCAGGACGTGGGCTGGGTTTCACCTTCGGAGGCCCACTCTGAGGGACTTACTTTGCCACCCTTCCCTACCTGCAAAAGGCTCTGCAGCCCGTGATAGAGGCACGAGATGGGGGACAAGCATTCCAAACGTGAGTCTTTGGATTCAGAACTCACGGCGTGTAAGTGGCACATGAACCACTGATGCCCTTTGGATTTCGCTGTGCCTCTTGATACCAGCATCCTTCCCCACTAGGCTCCTCCTAGCAGCAGCTAATGGCAGGAAGTAAAGATGACCACTTACTAGTTTCCGGTCCCAAATGCCAAGGGACAGTGATCTGAAATTATAAAATTTTCCCAGAAAATAAAAGGCAGAGGTAAGCAGCTCTGAGTCATGTCTGTGGCAGGAACGGCACCAGCATCACGTTTATTTTGCTGGTTTGAAGGGAAATCAAAAAGAAAACTTTCTTAGTAGGGACCTAAAGATCTTAAGTCACTAAGATGTTAATTATTATTTTTAGATAATTTGTTAATTTTCCATGAGCCTAATTATCCATACAGCCTATTTTCTTGGGTAGAATATTGCATGTTTCCTCTTGAGACCATCCCCTGGAGGATGGATGCTCCTACCACCATTAAGATCGTTGCTAGGTAACCATGCTTATTTTTTACTTGTAGTCGGTGTTTCACTTGTACAGCGGGAGGTATGTGCTTCATTCGTTTCTATGGGGATGTAGATGTTCTTTGTGCCCGGAAAGCCTAGAT
>NC_022009.1:79019568-79033412 GCF_000317375.1 Microtus ochrogaster
TTCCACCATACCAGGCTTCATTTTCTCATTACAGAAACCTCATACGTTAAACCCTGTGTCTTACACAAATATTTCTAGAACAGTTTCTTATTCTAGTTTTCTTCTTTCTTTCTTTCTTCCTTTCTTTCTTTCTTTCTTTCTTTCTTTCTTTCTTCCTTTCTTTCTCTCTTCCTTTAGAAAAAAAGTGAACACCCATCTCTGGAGATACTTGCCAGCATTCTTAGGGAAAATTTATTTTTTGACCTGTGTCCCTATGTGACACTCCCAGTGTATAATTCTGATTTTTTTCTAAAGTTTCTGGTGGCATAGTTTTAGACCTTATTGTATAAATAACATGTTGTAAAGCTAAATAGTTCTCAGCCTCTTTATTCTGCCTCTGTGTTTGTCTATTGTTTGTGAAATGAACCCATGCTATGTGGCCTCTCTTTTGTCCAGTGCTGGAAATTACATAGGCAGAGGAGCTCCCCACTTCCTAAGTTGCAGGATGGAAGGAAAATATATTATCTAGCCCGAGGGAACACCATAAGTTTGTAATTTTAACAAACCCGTCTTCCACATTTCCATAATAGGATAAAAATATCCCTTCCTTTCTCCATTCCTCAGGAGTTCTTTTTAAAACCTAAACCTGGTGTCTTTTGCCTGCAATTCCAACTATACGAGGTGGCTAAGGCGGGAGGAGGCAAGGCCAGCCTGGGCTAGAGAGTAAAGCCTTCTATCAGAAAGATACTTACTACATGTACCAGGCTTGGAGCCCTGAGCTCACAGAGATCGCCTGCCTTTCTGTCCCTAGCTCTGGGATTAAAGGTGCCACACCTGAAGTGTATGTATGCTGATGCCCTCCAAGGCCAAAGACTTTGGATTCCCATGGAGGAGTACAGGTGGTGATGAGCTACCCCTTTAAGGTACCAAAAAGACCTTAAGGGGCAGGGGCAGAGATACATTGAGCTATTTCTCCAGCTTCCCTTCAACTTTTTGATAACCAGGTATGCCTAACTGTCCCAGGCAGTGGCTTTAGTTCTTTTTTTAACTCCCTAGAGCTAGAAATTTGATCTTTCAACAAATATTCACTAATAAATGGGGTTCTTTTTGTTTGTTCTTATTTTTGTTTTTGTTTCTCCAGACAGGGTTTCTTTGTGTAGCCCTGTCCATCTTGAAGCTCACTCTATAGACCAGGCTGTCCTTGAACTCAAGAGATCTGCCTGCCTCTGCCTCAGGGGTGCTGGGATTAAAGACTTATAAATGGGGTTCTTACCATCTCAGAATTCTCTATTGTACTGTTGTGTGATTTTAGCAGACAATATGTTGATGTGGTTTTGCCGGTCTTTAGATGTCATTTCCATCCCTGTCACTGACATACTTTGCCCTCTGTGGGGTGAGAGAATGCTAGCATGAGCTCTGCCTGGAAAGGCCTGCAAGCAGGGCCTCTGAGTGGCAGGTGAAATCGGCTGCCTTGCTCATGGGTGTGATCCCCATTGGTTTTGTGTGGAAAGGATACAGTTTCTACTTGTATCTTTATCGATTGTCCGTATTTGTTGTGTCTTATAACCACCCTATTTTTATAACAAAAGTAGTGGAGCGGGAAAGAAACAGAAAAACAAAAACTACATATGGCTAGCCATGTATGCTGAGAATCCTTGCATTCCTGGGGGATGAGTGATCAAAGGAGCTAGGAAAATACTGAAATCTAAGTCACTTCAAGTGCCTTAAAGACAGTGTACCAGGAACAAGGGAACTTAGCACCCCTAATTAGTATTCTTGAAAATTCTTGTATAGCAACAAGTCTCTTCCCGAAGTCATAACCACCTGACTGATGGAGGTGACACCTGTTTGCTAAACCAGCCACACCGTTTATTTATTTTAAATGCCTGGGTGTTGTGTCTGTATGTTTTGTACACCATATGTGTGTGTGGTTCCCGTGGAAACCAGAAGAGGTCGTTCTCTCTTCTGGGACTGGAGTTACAGATGACTGCTAACGGCCACATGGGTACTGAGAATTGAACCTGGATCCTCTGGAAGATCAGCCAGGGCTTTTAACCACTTGGCCATCTCTCCAGTGTCCCCCTCCCCATTTCTTCAGCATAATCCAAGAGCCCTTTCTAAATACCTGAGTTTTTTTTTAAAGGAAAGTAAAACTAAATGCTTTTGTTATGAAAGTTGTACTGATGTTTTAAATGGATGTCATATTAAATAATTCCTGTGATATTTATCAATCAAAATTACTTTTAATTGCAAATGTGTTGTTAGAATGACGCATGAATTTTACATCTACTTATCAGTACATGTAAGGGAATAGACTCTTAAGGGGGACACAGTCCCAAAAGACAATTAATTCATTAGGCCTCTGGCAGAGTTTATAGGCTGTTATTTTCATATTTCCCAGCCCTTAAGTGTCCTCCATTCATGATAACTTAATGGTGTACCATTTACAAGTTTAGATAAAAGGCACTTAACACTTCTGCTGTGTCTCTCTTCCTTTGGCCCTGGGGAAGTTCTGCACTGTGATGTGGACTATTATACTCTAGCATGTAATAACTGAATGATGGTGTGTGGTGTAGAAGGTCGGTTGTCTGTCCATTCTGTCCCTGAAGCTCATCTTTGCTTGCTGGCATCATCATGCACCCTGCCTTCATCTTTTCTAATTGCCATTTTTTCTTAACAGACAGAAAAGGGAAATCTGCTTTAGAAGAGCAAGTAGCCATTTGGTTGTTCCTTGTTTTATGAGACCAGGCCCTGTGTGGGCTGACCAGTTTAGCATTCGGAGCTATTCCTAGCAGCTTCCAGCTCCTAGGCTCGGGTGTCTGTGCCTCATAAACGAGGTTGCACCTTAAGCAGGATGCGGTAGAGCTTGTAAGGGCATGGTTTTCTCAAATATGGGAATTGCTGATCCATTTGTTAAAAAGATTTCCTTGCCCCAGTGCTGACCTGTGTGGCTTGCACTGTCTCCTGTGGATGTGGTTGCAATCACTGTCACCAAGAGGACATTCTGTTCTACTCAGAAATGAGGAGAGAGAGAGAGAGAGAGAGAGAGAGAGAGAGAGAGAGAGAGAGAGAGAGTTGATTCTAACGGAGGCGAGAAGAGGAAGTCGAGTGTCCTCTGTCAGGTTTTACCCCAAACTAGAGGCTCATGTTTTCTCATTGGCACTGTAGGATTCAACAAGCCGCAGCAATTCTGTCCCCCCACACAGACCCTTGGAGCTGGGCAGCAGTCCTCCTGCACACACACACACACACACACACACGCGCGCGCGCGCGCGCACACACATCCTTGGAGCCAGCATTGTAAGCATATTCTGGACACAGATCCATGCTGATATCTGAATCCTTGTCCTCATGAATGTCCAGAAAATGCTCCTAACTCCCTTGCCACCTCTCCAGAACCGCCCCCACACTGAGTTTTTTTAAGCATGCCATCCCTGTTGTAACTTGGCAATCTTGCTTTCTGACTGCAGCCGACGTTCTGAGCGAAGAAGCCATCCTCAAGTGGTATAAAGAAGCACACGCCGCCAAAGGCAAAAGTGTCTTTCTCGACCAGATGAAGAAATTCGTGGAGTGGCTCCAAAACGCAGAAGAAGGTAGACTTCATTTGACAACTCTGAGGGTCACTGAACAAATACTTGGTCACTGTATTTCAGGTCACCTCCCCCTCGCTTTCCTTAACATCCTTTATGTGCCCTTATAGATAAGCTTTTTTATTTTGCCTACATCTAAAGGCAAAGTAATACATATTTTTTAAAGAATTAAAAAAAAAAGGAACTCAGCTTATCCACTTGGTGGACTATGGCAAGGATGGAATGGTGGGGCTTAGCCACACACGGTGCGATTAGTGGGGTTTCAGCCCCTTCAGGTGAGCCATGCTGGAGACAGAAGCACAGCGTGAAAGCCTGCCTTAGAATCAAAGGTTAAGCTCCTCGGTGATGAGTGTGGGTTCTTTGCATTGTTAGAAGGCCAAAGTTCACTGGGAAGTTTGATCTGCTCTTAGGCTTTGCCTAATGAATACATGGTAAAAATGTCCCAGGCTGATGACTGTAGTGATATTTTGTTTGTAATCTAACAAATAAGGTTGCCTGAAGATCAGAGTGGAGAGCTGAGTCATTAGTTCCACTGAGGCCAGGCGATGGTGGCGCACACCTTTAATCCCAGCACTCAGACAGAGGCAGGCTGACCTCTGTGAGTTCAAGGCCACCCTGGGCTACACAAAATTGATCCAGTCTAAAAGACAAACAGGTGGTGGCACACACCTTCAGTCCCAGCACTGGGGAGGAGGAGACAGAAAGGGACATAAGGTGGAAGGAGACGAGAGAGCAGATGCAGTCTGGAGATGCACTGTGAGGATTCCTAGAGACAGTCGAGTTAAAAGGTCTGTCTAGTAGCGGGCCACTCTGCTTCTCTGAGTTAGATTGCAACAAAATATCACTAGAGCCCACAGCAGTGGCTGCTCATTAGAAGTTCATCCATAACCTCACTTCAGGGAGCCTGATAATAAAAATTCCCTTTCTTTCTCTCCTAGAATCCGAATCAGAAGGTGAAGAAAACTAAATGTCTCAAGCACACTGCCTAACTCCACACTTTGCGGACGGGATTGCTGAAGCATTGGGGGAGGGAAACTCGGCTTCTGTTTTACCAAGGAAATAAATGTTAGGCAGCGAGGCCTCCCTGCTCGGAGCTCGGAGGGGAAGGGGTTTTCATTTCTGTTTTGTTTAAACGGAGCCCTGAGGCATCAGCTAAGACACTTGGGACTCTACCTCTCGCTGTATGCTAATTAAAGCCATTCACCAAGGGGTCAGGTAGGAACCTGAAGCTCAATACTCATTTGACCCCTTTTTTTAGCTGTATTTTCAGGTACCGTGTGAATGCCCCACTGCTGTCTGTATCACAGGGCCATTTCAATAGTTGTGTTTCTTCCGCTCGTGGATGTGATTTGACAAACCAGTTTTTTAAATAAATGGCTTTTTAAAAATCCTTGCGTGTTTTTATGCTCAGAGTTCTTTTCGTTTATTGGTATAGTAGGGATGGAGACGCCATGACCACAGCTACTCTTAGGAAGAAAACATATCATCAGGGCTGGCTTACAGTTTAGAGGTTTAGTCCATTATCATCATGGTGCCAAAGAGGAAGCTGAGAGTTCTGGATCTGAATCTAGCAAGGAGAAAGAGTGTCACACTGGGTGTAGCTAGAGCATCTGAGACCAAAGCCTGCCCCCAGTGACACACTTCCTCCAACAAGGCCACACCTCCTAGTAGTGCCACTGTCTATGGTGACCATTTTCTTTGGGAACCCTGCAGGGTGTGTGAGAGTGTCCAACCCAGGCTTCAGGTTTGGAACCTGGCCTGCACCTTCACCTGTTCAGCCAGCTCCTAGCCTCCACCTCCCCGCCCCCAGATTTTTATTCCTTCACGTTACCTTCTTAACAACACAGGTGTCATAATTTTTTCCTATCCAAACATTAAATGGTTACATTTCTTATCTATGAGACCTACTGTGTCTAGAAAGCCATGACCCCAGCATTTCAGGGGCTGAAGGACAGTTTGGGCCACACAGTGAGCTTCAGGCTATAGTGGACTACAGTGTAAGACCCTATTCCAAATACTTTAGTGGGGGAGGGAGAGAAGACCTTAGTCTGGTCTTTCGATCATCTTCATGGTGAAATGGAAATTAACCCCGATATGTGTGTACACTGCCAGTAACATCTCAGAAGTTACTACAGTTGTTAAATATATAGTATTGGAGCCCACAAGACTGAACAGCGAAAGTACAGCTGAAGACCAGTAGACAGATCCACGGGGAGTGTTTATACATTCCAGATGGAGAAGCCGATTGCAGAGCTTCAGTGAAAGACCCTCAGAGAGTGTCTTTCAGTCTGGGGAGACCCTTCCCAAGGAACAGCGAGGCCAGCGGATGCAAACAGCAAGAGGTTTATTCAGATACACAGGTACCTGGGGCGTCCAAGTCTCTCGGAGGACTGGCGTGCTGTCAGGCTGGGGTAGCGGGTTTTTATAGGGTAAAGGGAGCAGAAGCGCGGTTACAGAAGCGAGATGCATAGTTACAGGGTTTTCATTGGTCAGTTTGAATATGGCCGAGTTCAAGTCAGGACAAGGTCCCTGGTTCCCGAGAATTCAGATATGGGCTGCCTTGGCTCTTGTCTAGGGCAGACAGGGTGTCTTTCTCGGTATTCACCGTTCCTCCCCCGGCCCAGCCACAGGTGTCTCTATCTCGTTTTGGCAGCTTCTAAACTGCCCTTTGTTAAAACCCTGAATATTCAGTACAAGCCTTGCAAAATGGTGTTACCGGTGCTAAGTTGTTTAACAAGCTGGGCGGGGGGGCTTTCATCAGTAACGCCTGTCTTCTGGATAGTCACTGTCAGTTCTGTAGAAATCGCATGAAATCCTGTCCTTTCTCCTTTCCAGAAAACCCCAACAGTGTATACATCATTCATTAAGCCTGACTTCTCCTGTACTGGCAACCGTATACCCTTCCACACCATGAAGCCCTGTGTGAAAGTATTCACACAGTTAAACCTTTGTTCTAGTCAGATCTACATAAAGCTAATCCTCCACAACTATCTATTGGCAGGACCCACTGACAAGAAAGGAGCCCTAAGCAGGAGGCTCTGAGCAGAAAGACAATCTGGCCTACTGATAAACAGGTCTGGGTGCCCCCAATTCTCTAACAGCTGATTCAGGAAGGTGTAATCTACTGGCCTTTTGCTCTGACCTAACAAGCTATTAATATTCTGTATTTACCCTTCACCTTGGTTTCAATTAACCTAAAATCATAGCCCAGGAAATTGACTGTTTCTGCCTTTACCCCTAGAGATACAGGAAATAGGTTTGAGTCACCAAAGCAGCATCAGAGACGTTAATTCTCACCTGGGTGCTGGCAGGCACCCTGCTGGAGATGGAAGCAGTTTCCATAGAGATTCCTATTAATTCAGGCAGCTACATGCTGATGCAAATCAAGCACCTCGCCTTCCTCCGGAGCCGGGGCCGAGGGTTGCTATGGTTACCAATGCTGTGTTCCCTTCTGCGGGGGATGGAAACGGAAATGTTCTGAGCACAGCGGTGCTACTGCGTTCCCCATGACTGTTCATCATAGATGTCTCCCTTAAAAGTCAGTTAGTGCACGAAAGCTTCTTAGAACTTTGTGTGGATTCTTAATTAATCCTCCCGACATCTGCCGGGGAGCTTCACAGCCACGTCCTCTCCAAGCTGCAAGGCTCCTCCTGGCCAGTTTCAGCCGTTTCCATGGTTGTTAACTATATGAACTGGAAACGTGTGTGTGGGTAGAAGAGCAAGAGACATCAAGAGAACGTTGGAGAGGACACAGGAAGAATAAGTGAGGCCTGATTAAAAGACTGTATGAACTAATGTAGTTTCCCTCAGACCTAATTAGCCAGTTTTCTCCTGCCATAGTGAATCTCCGAACCCTGAGAGGTTTGATAGGCTTAACCCCAAAATAAACCTCGACAATATAGTTCCATGCTACTTGTATTGTCCTTGTGTCTGTTTCTTTTCTCTGAGCTGAAAGAAGTGTGTATGTTAAGGGGTATGTTTGTATTCATGTATACTCAGGTGATTTTAGTTCTCCAAGGAGTCTGCTCTCCGTGGTAACAATGTAATAAGTCTGACCATTTCAGAAACATTGTAGCCTTTACTCTTGAAAAACAAAGTGCTTTTGCTGTCAGGGCAAGGGAAGGTCCAAGAAGACAAAAGTGCTACATAGACAGTTGAAACAAAATGAGGGTGCACCTCTAAATGGTATAAAAACCTTCTTCTCCTGTTTGGTCAGGCAGTATATTCGCTGCTGGTTCTCTAAGGTCCTCCAGTGGGACAGAACTAAGTGGGTGAAAATATACAGAGATGTTACAAGTTTTTAAATAGTAACTGAAATGTTGAGAAGCCAGTATTTGGCCATGACGCTGGGTTGTTAGTAGTTGGAATGGTTCCAAAATAGCTGTCTGTCACTGAGGGGTGCTTGCCCATGGTCACTTAGTCTGCCTTTCCCTGTGCTGGGACTCCAGAATTCCCTGGAGAAACGCTGATCTGTAAGCAAAGCAATCAGCAGCAATGATGGCACACATCAGCTCAGCAGCCTTTTTAAGTCTGGGCTCCTGTCAGAAGGTGCCACCCACAATTGGGGAGGGGCTTCTCCATCAATCAGGACTGTTCTTCCAGCAGGTTTCCTACTCGGGTGATGCTAATGTGGCCAGTTGACCTTAAAACCAAGCATAACTGCCTTGCAGGTGAGAAGAAAGTGTGGTGTTCCTTGGGTTTTGTATGTGTATGTGTGTTTCACCTGCATCTATACCTATACATAGCATGTATATGGTGCCAACAGAGGACAAGTGGAATCATGGACAGTGTGTATCACACTGTGGGTACTTGAATTGAACCCCAGTCAGTCTTCTGGAAGAGGACCCAGTGCTCTTAACTCCATTCCTGTGATAATCTTCTTTTATTACATTGTGCGTGTGTGTGTGTGTGTGTGTGTGTGTGTGTGTGTGTATGCTTGCATGTGCATGTGCCTGCGCACACATCCTCATCCTACTCATATAGAAATCAAAGGCCAACTTGGCAGCAAACTCAGCGCTCTCCTTTCACAAATGTGGGCCCCAGGGATTGAATTAGGTCACAGGCTTGATGCAGGTGTACCCACTGAGCCATCTTGCCCTAGAATCTGATATTTTTAGAGGACAGCTCTTTAAGGGAGGGGGGAAAAGGCAAGGAAGAAAGTTCCTGGTTTCTCCCAGACCACCATCAATTTACAGAAATCTCTATTATCTTCCCTCCTCTCCACGTACATGAGAAGGATGTGAGATTAAATGGTAGTCACATCATAGAGCTGTGGTGATGTTTTTGTTTGTCTTTCAAGACAGGGTTTTTCTGTAACAGGCTGGTCTGTTCTGGAACGTGCTCTGTAAACCAGGCTGGCCTCAAACTCACAGAGATCCATTTGCCTCTGCCTCCCAAGTGCTGGGATTAAAGGTGTAGGCCATCACACCCAACAGTTTTCCTTGGTTTCTTGATACTTTGTTTTGCTGTTCTCTGTGTTCAGCTAACTTCTGGTGTCTGATTAAGGAAACAGAATTGCTCTACCAGGCATCACAGCCAACTCCTTCAGCACGAGCTCAGGAACAGGCATGAATGCTATCAGTGCTAGGGATTGAACCCAAAGACTGCTTACTCCAGGCAGCTGCTCTACATAGCCCGACTCGTTTTCACTTACACTTTTATTACATTTATTTAATTATGGGGAGGGGGCACATGAGTCCTATGTGTATGTGTGTATACACATGAGTATGTGTGAAGGTCATGGGACAACTTGTGGGAGTGGGTTCTCTTCATTTACTGTGCAGGTCCATGGGCTCAAACTCGGGCCATGAGACTTGGCCACAAGAGCCCGTAATTCATAAGCCATCTCCCCAGTTGACACTTGTATTTTGAGACAGTCCTTCTCTTAGCTGCTCAGGCTGGCTTCGAGCTTTCAATTCTCCCGTTTCAGCCTCCCACATCCCACTGAGATTATTATTTTTTACTAATAATTGAGAAGTATAAGACTGGTTTTCAGTGATAACTTTGGAGAATATACTTGCCTTCATACTTGTCATTAAACAAACAAAACAGCCAAGCCTAGTGGTTTGTGCCTGTCATTTTGACACTTAGATGGCCGAGGCAAGAAGGATCACCAGGCTGACATATACGGTGAGTTCCAGAGCAGTCAGACCTCCAGGATATGACTACCTAAGGAGAGGGGATGAGAGGGCAGGGAAGACAGGGAAGAAAGGACGGTAAGGGAGGACAGAAGAGAAGGGAAGAGGGGAAGAGAGGAGAGGAGAAGGGAAGACAAGGGAAAAGGGAGGGAAAGGAAGAAAGAAAATACTGTTTCCTTCTCTGAAAGGGCATTCATATTTTATATGGACTGAACAGGCTGTCCAAATAAAAGAAAACACAACTTGCTGCTGCTTCAGTGGTTAGCATTTCTTACGGGAGTTTGCTGCTTGTGTGTGATGGAGAAAGATGAACCTGGATGTGCTTGCCTTGAGCTAGAAGACAGCCCACTAATTAGCTGTTTAGCTAATGAGTAAGTCACTTAACACTGGTATTTACATTGCTTGATTGTAAAATAAGGGCCTAGAGAAGATCCATTCTTAAACAGTGACTGCGATGCCCAGAAAGCAGCCTGCATTGCCACCCCTCAGGCCTCATCCAGAGCCACCCGGGGGACTGCGAGTCTGGCTCAGCCTGGGCAGGCCTCAGGTTGGCTTTCTCCAACAAGTCCTGGGTCTTACTGGAGGCTCTGCTCTGTGGGCTCAGTGGTCTCCAAGATCTAAGCTTTGGCAGACCTCTTGAAGCCCTTAGCTTCAGCCAAGGGAATCAGGGATGGGATTATAAGAGGTCTTGCCAGTCACACAGATGCTGTGTATTCTAGGTCAGCCCCTCCTGTACCACGTGACTGTCTCTAAAACAATCTTAAGAGGAGCAGGGAAGAGGTAAAAGCCCTTGAGTGCACCCTAGTCCCCTCCTCGGCATTCTCTTCCATTAGCACAGAGATTCTGTAGGCTTGCTGAGGATGGTCCAGACAGGCAGCATCAAAATCACCTGGAAGCCAGCTCAAACTGCAGGCTGCCAGCATCCACTCCCGACATCCCAGTCAGTTACTGACTCTGGATTCTGAGGTGTGATTGGCTTGAAAACAGGGTCTCAGATGTCACCCCATCTTGTACACATCCCAAAAGAGCCAGAAGAGCAACAGACAATTAGAACAGAGACAGGCTCAGGCACCGGAACAAGTAAGGGTCTGGGAAGGTGGCGTATTTCACTTCCTGGAAGGATGGTTGAAAACCAAAGGACAGAGTGAAGGAGAAAAGACAGGGACAACACAAAAAATGTCTCTGGGAACAAGGTGACCTGGCATCTTTCTGCAGCTCTCAGCTGACGTCAGGTGGTGGCTGTCGGTGTCCTGAGGCTGACTCAGCCTGAGCTGTAGAAATAGCTGCTGTGAACTCGTCATCAAGCGTGTGGGGACACCTTCCAAAGATGTTTTTTCTCAACGTTTTAATTCTTATTGAACAAGAAGATAATATATTCAGGTTTATTACTATTACTATTATTGCTACTATTCCTTGGGTTCAGTGTTCAACCATCACTCACAAAAGGAGGTTTTAAAATGCAGTGACTTGTGACTTGCCCGGCAGAGGTGACGCATACCTTTAAGCCCAGAGCTCGGGAGACAGAGGTAGATGGATCTCTCTGAGTTCGAGGCCGGCCTGGTCTACAGAGTAAATTTCCGGACAATCAGGTCTACACAAAGAAGCCCTATCTCAAAATAAATGAATAAATAAATGAATAAATAAATAAAATACAGTGACTCTTTGATGAATATTTGCAATGCATTGCAAAGAAAAATCTAGATAAGAGCAGGGAGAAACTTGAGTGGAGGACAGATGGTTTGTACATGTGGATTCAAATCAGAGCTGAGGTGGAGGAGCACAGTACACCTGCATTACAAAGATCAAACCCCTCTACAGATCATAGGGAGATAACATCAGCTCAGTTGGTAAGGTGGCCCCCCCCCCATAAGCATGAGGACCTGAGATCTGATCCCCGACGCTCACCTTAAAAGGCAGGTGTGGCAGCAAACACAGTGACCCCAGCGTAGGAGGGATATGGGAGTCATGGAGACAGGCAGATGCCCTGGGGTAGCTAGCGAGCCAGTCTAGGCAACGTGAGCTGCAAGTTTAGTGAGACCCACTACCTCAGGAAGTACGGTGGAAGGCAGTTAGTGAGACCCACTACCTCAGGAAGTATGGTGGAAGGCAGTTAGTGAGACCCACTACCTCAGGAAGTACGGTGGAAGGCAGAAACACATCCAACTCCAACCTCGGGACTCCACGTGCACACACGCGTGCGCACACACACCCCCACACAGACACACAATTTCAGTGCAGCACGATGCTGCATGTGAGTAAACAAATGCAGTGACTCTCAATGTCTCTGCTCTAGTTGTCCATTGCTCTTCCGTCTCTGCATTTGATCAAAACAGGAATAAGTAAAAACCTAAAGCACAGGTATTTGGGTAAGTGGAGAAGATAAATTAAAATCTCTATGATTGCAAACTGTGGGTTTACATCCGAAAGCTTACATTTTCCGTTGCTGTCTCCTCTGCATCTATTCCTGCGTCTCTCCTTTCCTCCTTTCTCCTTCAGTTACCTGAAGAATTTTCAGCATTCCATTTTAGGCTTTTGTGGTGGCGTCCATCTATAATTAAAAACAAACAACAATAAAAAACAAAAAAACAAACAATAATAAAAAATGAATTAAAAGGCTTAATTCTCTCCCTTGTATTAAAAAACAATCTCTGAACATTAATAATAAAAAATTCAGAAGTAAACCCACTTCAGAATTTGTTACAGTTGTGCACTGTGCTCGTTTTAGACATGAAATAATATTCTAGTCTGGACACTCTGCTGAAACAAAGAGTAACTCTAACAGGGACAAATCTGTAAGTCATGAAGGCATGCAGTAGAAGCCACTGCAGATTAAACTGAAAATGTGAAAATTATGTGCATACAGGAAGATTACAGAGAACTCGTGTGAGAATATGAAACTTCTAAGAGAAGCAGGCAGCCTTTAGCTGTGAGAGCTCCCCAAACTTCCCTGACAAGCCTGCTCACAAAATGACTTAGAGCTTGGTGTCACTTCTATTGCAGTGCGAGGTGCTGCAGAGGTCAGAGTCAGAGCCCCTGTCAGCATCTTGGGTTTCTCCTGGAAGCGATTATCCTTCCCTTGTACATAGGAACAGACAATGAAAGCGTGAGCAGTAAGGAACGCCAAGAGGAAAGTTTGGGGTTGACACATGTAGATGGAGACTGTGTTTCTGTTTCCCAGCCACCCAGACCCAAATAATCACACAGAAATTATATTAATTACAACACTGTTTGGCCAATGACTCAGGCATATTCCTAGCTATCTCTTACATCTTAAACTAACACATATCTATTAATCTATGCATCGTCATGATACTGTGGCTTACCGGTAATGTTCTGGCATGTTTCTCCTTTGTCAGCTACATGGCGTCTCCTTGACTCTGCCTATTCTCTCTATATTTCTGTTCAGATTTCCTGCCTGGCTTTACTTTGCTAAGCCATTGACCAAAACAGCTTTATTCATCAACCAATATAAGCAACGTATACACTGAAAAACATCCCACGTCAGATACAATGTAGTGCTGGTTCTGAGAACCAAATCCTTCAATCTGTATCTCAAGTAACAGGCTTGAATGCTACATGAATGTCTCCAAAAACCAGTGATCTGGTTTCTAATAAACACAACATAATTTAGATAACTCACTTTCTATTTCTGCTTTTAGAAATTCAGGTAATTCATCTGAGTTGTCCAACATAATAGCCAAGTAAGGAATGTGGACTAATAGTTTCTACTTGAACACATTATTTTTCTCCTCTTGATAGATACTTATAAAAGTAAATTAGAGACCTGGACCAGTGTGATAGATCAGCTTTACCTTAGCCATGCAAGCCTGACAACCCAAGTTCAACCCCAGAGTCCATGCAGAAAAGGAAAATGAACGACCCACCTCAACAAGGTGGAAAAAAGAACCAATCCCTGAAAGCTGCACACAAACACATCTCACTCTCAGAACATAAGTAAACAGTTTCAAAAGAGGATGGAGGAGCCAGGAATAGTGGCGTGAACCTTTAATCCCAGTACTCAGGACATAGAATCAGGTAGATCTCTGTGAGCGCTAGACCAGCCTAGTCAACAGAGCAACTCTTAGGCCAACCACAGCTATAAGACCCTTCTTTTAAAAAAAAAAAATCTAAAAAATAA
>NC_022009.1:79033642-79042462 GCF_000317375.1 Microtus ochrogaster
TCTTTTGGCCTGGAGATAGTAATTTAAAACTCAGCAATTAAATCACTTGCTGGGACCTGGGTGTGGATCACAGTGTAAACAAAGTAAAAATCTTTAATTTTTTTTTTTTTCCGAGAAAGAGTTTCTCTGTGTATCCCTGACTGTCCTGGAACTATCTCCATAGGCCAGGCTGGCCTCAAACTCACAGAAATCTGCCTGCTTCTGCTTCTCGAGTGCTGGGATTAAAGGTTGCACCACCACTGCCTGGCAAAATCTTTTAAAATTTTTAAAAGAAAATCTTATGGGTTGTAATATAGTGATATTTCATTTGTGCTTTAATAAATAAAGCTTGCCTGAAGATCAGAAAGTAAAACAGCCACCCTGGTCAATCTTACAGAAACACACCTTTATTCCCAATAGCCACACTAGTTGTCATAGAAACAGAGGCGGTAGTGGTGCACACCTTTAAACCCAGCCCTAGAGAGGAATATAAAACAGAAGAAGACAGCTCTCACACCCAGTCTCATTCTGAGATTCCTGGAGGCAGGATCGCCATTTTGGACTGAGATAGAGGTAAGAGACAGTGGCTGGCTGGGTTGCTTTTCTGATCTTCAGGTTGAACCCCAATATCTGTCTCTGGGTTTTTATTAAGCTTGCTACACTGGGGTGGTGGCTCAAGGGTTAAATATGAAACATTTGTCACTTTTCAATCCTCAGAAACCAGATGAAAGCCAGGCATGGAAGCACACATCTGTAATCTCAGTGCTCATACAGCAGATGGACGGCAGAGATTGCAGGATCCCAGAACCCCCAGGCCAGGCAGACCAACATCCACAGCCAGCGACAGTAATAAACAACGTAGAACAGAAGGGCTGACCCCAGGAGTTACCCTTTGTTTTCCATAAGTGTCATGGAAGGTGTGCCTACACTCACACACAGGAACATGCGCACACACACATGCAAATATATACATCATACACATAACAAAAAAAATCTTAACAGGAAGACTTCAGGGCTGAAATACAGCTCACTGGTAGAACATTTTTTTTTCTAGCATGCCCAAGGCCCTGAGTTTGATGTACAAGACAGGAATAAAATAAAATAATAGTGGTAATAGCAAATACAGTTAACTAAATAAAAACAGCAGGCCTTCAAGAATGTCCAAGCAAATAAAACCAGCTAAATTTAACTTTAGCCAAGTCAATACCGGTCTTTTTAAGAATTAAATACCTACAGCCACACAACTCGACTTTCTAATCAAGCCAACTGCACAATTGCCACCAGCTAAATGTTATCTTCACTTTCTCTCTGTCCTTGACTTTCCTGGGTTGGAGCAAAGGATCTATTTCTGGTTTGGAGTCCTCCAATACATAAAGCATTGTTTGCACAAATAAACGGTAATAAATTAACCTTTACAGTGCCTTGCTTTATTTTTTAAACACACTGAAAAAGAGTTTTTTAAGTTAAAATATTTTAAAGATTTTTTTTTTTTAATTTCACTGGGATGGCTGGATATTACACACATAATCCCAGCATTCATTCCAATGGTTGAGGCAGGAGGATCACCACAAACTCAAGGTCAGCCTGGGCTGTGTCAGGCAAGACTTTGTCTCAAAAAGTATCAGGAGCTAGAGAGACAGCTAAGTGGTCGCGACTGCTTACTACGAACATGACTTGAGTTCAGACTCCAGCACTGACTTGGCGGGCTAGGAATGGTCTTGTAGGTACCCAAAAACCCAGAACTCTGGAGGATAGAAACAACTGAGTCATAGTGGCTTGCTGGCCCCCAACCTTGTCAAAAATCAAGCTCCAATCTCAGGATGAGACTTTGCCTCAGAGGAAGCACACACATACATACATACATACATACATACATACATACATACATACATACATACTACACACACACATACACATATATAATTCATATGAAGACTGACCTTCGGTTTAAAAAAGAAAAAAAAAAACGCACACACAAACAACAGCTTAATTAATTCGCAGCAAATAAAAGCAAAGGAATTTTAAATCATGGGCACTTGAGTTCAGCTTGGATTAAATTCAAGCTAAAACCTCATTAGGCAAAGGATTCCAAAGGGAAACTGAAAGTGCTGGGACACTTGGTTCTGAGCAGGCAGCAGCTGGGAGAGTCACCGCTAGGAGCTGTGGGAGCAGGACGAGGAAGGCGTGACCCTTATTTAGTTACTTACTTTCCTGAACTCAGAGTCTCCACCAGTTGGCTGGGAGAGCAGCTCCCTCCTGATGTTCAAATTGTGTATTCTGGGCATATGGATTAGCAGTGAGTTTCATTGACTATGTTCTGGGTATTGGTGGCCCAGGAAATCGTTTGGTTTATGGAAACTAATATTTGTTTTAGGGAGCTGTATTTGTTTGCTTATGGTATGAATGGTGTTTGCCCAAGAGGTTGAAGTCCTTCATCAGTCTTGTGATCTGTGACTTCATTGATCCTGTCATAGCTAACTCGGCCAACTGAAGATAAAGGTTTGAGTCATTCAGGACAGAGTGTCCTGAGCTCTTACTCTCTGTAACGCATTGGTGTGCAAGTTCCGCACACACAGAACTTCTTCTAAGCACAGGTTGTCTGGTCTTGTCTTGTTCGTCCAGTGTGTATGTGTATGTGTGTTGTAAAATGAGCAGCGGGACTGCATCCCCGGCACCCGGCCGCCCACATGGCTAGCTCTAGCTTATGCCCTGAAATAATTACACGGAAACTGTATTCTTTTAAACACTGCCTGGCCCATTATATCTAGCCTTTTCTCGGCTAACTCTTGCACCTGGACTAGCCCATTTCTAATAATCTATGTAGCCCAAGAGCTGGCTTACCAGGAATGATCTTAACCTGCGTCTGTCTGGAGTAGGAGACTCATGGCGACTCACTGACTCAGCTTCTTTCTCCCAGCCTTCCGTTATGTTTACTCCTCCCACCTATGTTTTAACCTATCAGGCCAAGCAGTTTGTTTATTACTTAACCAATGAAATCAACAGATTGATATATGACACTCCCACATCATATGTGTAGGTACCTTCAGAGGCTAGAAGAGGGCTTTAGTCCCTTAAGGGATGGATTGAAGTCTTGCTTGTTGCTATCTAGTTGTTCTGGTATCTTCTCCTCCTCCATCCCAGCACCTCTGTAAAAGAAAATTAGAAACACCAAGACAATGTTTGACTTTATAGTTCAGGCTGCCCCTCAACTCGATCCACCTGCCTCACTCTCTGAGGTGCCAGAGTTAAGGGTGAGCACCACCTTCACTACATTCTCTTTTCTTTGCTAAAATCAAAATTCTTCAGAGTGAGTCATGAAAAAAATGTTACTTAATCTTTCAAAATCATATATTCTGTATATTTTAGGAAACTATTGACATGTCTCTCCCTACATTGCAAACTTTGATGTTTCTATAAGCTTGAAAATGCATTTTTCAGTACATACGATTTTTTAAAATTATTTTCACTTATGAGGCATGGTTGTCCTGGCTATCCAGGAACTCTCTATGTAGATCAAAGTGGTCTTGAACCCAGAGACCCACCTGCTTTTGCTTCCCAAGTACTGGGATTAAAGGCATGTGCTACTACTCCCAACTGATATACACACTTTTTAAAAAAGTATTTATTTAACTGTGTGTGTGTGAGAGAGTGAGTGTGTGTGTGTGTGTGTGTGTGTGTGTGTGTGTGTGTGTGTGTAAGTGTGTGTGTAGGTACCTTCAGAGGCTAGAAGAGGGCTTGAGTTTTACAGACATCTGTGGGCCAACTGGCATGAGTGTGGGGATCAAACCTAGTTCTCATGGCTGGTCAGCAAGTTCTCTTGACTATTGAGTTACCTCTCTAGACCCATGCAAACATTCAAAATGCCCAATATTTCAAAAAGAGTTGTGACATTTTCAGTAGCAGCATGGGGTTTTGGAAGTCCCTCTTCAGCTGAAGCCTTCAACACCATCTATCACCAATGACAGGAGCACCCAAGGCACGGTCCATTCCAATCCCAGTCTAGTTTGAACTTTCAACAGCTTCAGAAGAGTGAGGTCATAAGTAAACACAAATCATTTGCAAACCTGAATTCATGATACTGCACCCTTCCTGTGTACTTAAGTTAATTATAATACACGACTTCTTGTCCTTCATTTTGGTCTTGGCAGATGTGGTCCTGCTGCAGATGCTCACAGGAGCCCCTCCTCCCAGTCCACCCCCTCCTCTAGGAACCCATTCTGTCAGTGCAGACCAGGGACCCGCTAGTTCTTCCTGGGAACTCCTTCCAGTTTTTCCTTCCATCCCATCTCCAGCTCTCTGTGACTCTTTCCGCCCATAGAACTTTATTCTAGCAAGGATTCCATCAGGGTAAAGGAATGAAAAAAATGGTATTCCAAGCAAATGGACCCCAGAAGCAAGCAGGTGTAGCCATTCAACGGACAAAACAGACTTCAAACCAAAACTAATCAGGAGAGGTGGTCATTAAAGTAAACACCGTGGATTAAAGCTTTATATTAAATACAACAACAGAAAACATACAAGCTCATGGAAACTGAACAACTCACTACTATGAAAATTAGGTTCAGAGGGAAACTAACAAGAAAATTAAAAACTCTTTAGAACTGAATGCAAATGAAAATATAGTGTACCAAACTCATGAGACGCAATGAAGGCAAGTCCATAGCACTAAGCGCTTACACTAAAAATAGGAGAAATCCCATAGTAATAATGTAATAACACACTTGAAAACTCTAAAATAAAATAAGAAAAAAATAATATTCAGCGTAGAGAAGAAGAAATTCACAATCCCAGAGAACCTAGACAACAAAGAGAGCCCTAAGATCTAATCTACATGGGAAGTAGAAAAAGACAAGATCACCTGAGTAAATTGGGAGCATGGGGACCATGGGAGAGGGTAGAAGGGGAAGGGAGGGAAAGGGTGGGGAGCAGAGACAAATATTTAGCTCAATAAACCATAAAAAAAAAAGAAAAAGAAAAAAATGTGCTTGTGTGGCTGCCAGATTGTTCCCCTGTGAACGGATAAAACTCAGAGCTCTGAATTTCTCTGGAGTGTAAATGAGTATCCAAAAATACCAGCGTTCCCCTGGCTTTTGATCTCACCAGAGTCCCCATTAGCTGGCAGCTACAGGCAGAGTCAGAGAACTAAAGAGCGTTCAGAACGAAGCAGCTACCGCATGCAATGGTCGCAGCTCCGAAAGGTTAGCGGTTTGTTTCCTTCCTGGGAAATCATATGGATTCTCTGAGTGGGACATAAATAATTAAGTAGCAACGTTTAATTAAGGCTTTGTAGTGAAAGGAGTTTTGTGCAAAATTAAGTGCTTTTTAATAACTAGCTTCCAAACTGCCCTTTCAGCCTGAGTTCGTCATCCGGGGAAACTGAACAAATGGTTAATTTTAGCAGCTTTGATCTCCCATGACACACAGGACTCAGTTCCTTCTTGCAAAAGAACGCTTTACACGAGCTGTAGGAATTTGCTGACGTTGCCAGTACTTCTCACCTCGGGGAGATAATGGCTTTTGCTATTTTTCTCGTGGCTGTGACAAAATATTTGAAAGAAACAACTTACAGAAATTTCTGTGCTCACCAGTTAGGGATTTCGGCCATTGCGGTCCAGCTCTCATGACAGGAGCCTGAGGCAGCTGCTCCGTCAGAAAGCCAAGGGATGAAGGCTGGTCCTCAGAGCGTTTCTCCTTTTTCCCTTCTTAATTAGTCCATCCCATGGAGTGGTGTCACCTACATTGGGGTGCATCTCTTCCCAGTTAAGACTCTCCCATCAACAAACTCAGAAGAGTGTCTCCTAGGTGATTCTAAACTCAAGCAGACTGACAATGTAGATCAACCATCTGTTCTACACACCTCTCTTTATTTTATAGCTGGTAAAGTTTAAGAGGGTTATCTGGATTTAATGACGCACCCTACCTATCCATATAGTGAAGTCTTAGCCCCAATTTGTACAATGTGATTATTTGGAAGGAGTCGTAGATGTTGAGACAAGATCGTAATAGACTACAGTGAGCTTCTACCCAGAGGTAACTACAAGGGGAACTCTCGATGGTTCTGAGGGCAGAGACTGGAGTGTTGCATCAGAGTTAAGGAACACTAATGTAAAATGAAAGTGGTGTGGAACAGATTGTCCCCTGTAGCCTTCCTTAGCAACCATCTCTAAGGATCCGTTAATTCTAGACCTCCAGATTCTATAATTACAATATAATAAATTTATGTTGTTTGAATTTCTTAATCTGTGGTGCATTGTCATGCCAACCCTAGTCAAGTATTATGGGGTGCATGCTTGTGTCGCTCTGAAATCAATCTGTTGATATTCCAACAAGGTGATGGTACTTGGAGGTAGGGCCTTTGAGCAGAATTAGATTTAGACCCTATGCGGGGTGACTCTTCTTTTAAGGTGAATCATCCCTCTACCAGTGAGGGTGTAGCAAGAAATCCATTATGGCAAGCAAGGGAAAAAATCATGTTGGCATCCTGCTCTTTAACCTCCCAGCTTCCAAAGCTGTGAGTGATGCATGTTGCTGTTCAGGTTACCCAGGATACAGTTTGTTGTCATAGCAACGTGAGGGAAGAAATCAGTTAGGAGACTGTGTACCTCTAAGGGAGTTCAATGATGAACAACGGGCACAAAGAGCTCTCTTCTGGTTGCTAAAGTTAGATTTACCAAGAAAAAAAAATGTATTTCAAATATTCAAGATAATTTTGATTACATGTCTAATTTGCAAGCATTCTAAAGCTGATCACAAGTTGTTCTTGCGGGCACATGAATAGATTAAGAACAACTGCGGTAGTTTGAATGACAAATGTCCCCATAGGCTCTGGCTTTTGAATACTTGATCCCCAGTCAGTGATATTTAGGAAAGTTTAGGCAACAAAACCTTGCTGGGGGAAGTATGCCCCAGGGGTGGGCCTTGAGAGTACATAGCCTCACCGTGATGGAGTCTTGTCTCCCTGGAACCGTAAGCCAAAACAAGCTCTTTCTTCCAGAAGATGCTTTGAGTCGTGATGTTTTATCAGAACAACAGAAAGCAATTAGTACAACTGCTAAATACGCACTGTCTGCCCAGCGAGCTGGATCACCAGGTCAAGCTTTTGGCCACTAAGACAGATGATCTGATTCAGTCCCTGGGACCTGCTGTCCTCCGGCCTCCACATATGTGATGTGGCCTGTGCATGCCCTCTCCCACACACAAAATAAAAAATAATAAAACAATTTAAAAATAACATTAAGCCCAAGAATGTCTCAGTTTTGCTGGGCATGGTTGCTCGGGCTTATAATCCCAGCACTCAGGGTTCTATAGGTTTAAACAGTTGTGTTGAGGCTAATAAGGGCTACTTGGTAAAACCTTATCTCGAACAGGGGAAGGGGGGAATGTGTTCACATCATGACTGATGCACTTAGATCTATTTTAACTATTTGCCATATTTAAAAGATAATAATCAAATAAATACACAGATTTCTATATACTTGGCAGATACGATTTTCATTTCAGCAACTATTCTTAATTTTCTCTGGCAAACAAAGGCAATACAATTTTTTAATTGTAAATATGAGCTTGTAGAGCAAGCAATAATTGGACTTCACTGCTAGGAGTGCTCCTAGCAGAGCCGAGTCTCTCATGTTTTATCAGTAACAAGTCACAGAAGTCTGACTTTCAGGCAGCTTACATGCCCCAGTGCCCTTAATCAAAGCACGTAACTTCAGTACAAATTCTAAGCTTGTTTGTCATATAATAATATTGTTTCAATATTTTTAAAATATTTTAGTATCTGTGTGTGTGTGTGTGTGTGTGTGTGTGTGTGTGTGTGTGTGTGTGTAGATCTATTCATCTGCCTCCAAGACAAGTTGTGGGCCCAAGGATTGAACTCAGGTCATCTAGCCTGGCTCCTCTACCTGTTTAACCATTTCTCTAGGCCTAGTAAAATGTTTTAAAACGAATGTCCTTGGAATTTACTACCACTGAATGTTAACTCTGCTTTGTATGTGACTATACTAAAGTACACTTAAATATGTTAGCTCAGTATTTTTTTTTCTTAAGTAGATAGTTAAAGACAAAATATGAACTCAGTAGAAATCTTGTTTCCTTGGGCGTGTAAACAAACTAATTAAGATCTGTCTCTAAATTTTCTATCTAGTATTTGGCAAATTATATTAATTGTAATTATTAACATGTTTTACAAAGTATAGATTAGTACTGATTATGGCGATTCAGTAGACTCTTGATGCTGAGGCTGAAGCCTGTAATCTTGTGTTAGGTTGGAACTCTGTCTTTCCCTACCAATTTCATTGGAACATGTTCTCCCCCTTTCATAAAAGATGTATTTTAAAACTCTTATGTATGTGCATACATCTGTGTAGGAGCGAGTGCATTCGTAGAGTCTAGAAGAGAGCATCTGATCCCCCGGAGCGGGAGTTGCAGGGGTTTGGAAGCCACCTGACTTGGGTGCTAGGACCAGACTCTGAAGAGGAAAATGAGCATCTTCTTATCCACTGAGTCATCTCTCCAGCTCTCTTCTGCTCTGATGAATCTTATGTACAACTTTCCACAGTCCTTACTTTTCCGTAAATGTTTCCAGAGCCTCTGTGGTGGTTTGAATAAGAATGGCCGCCATAAAGTAATATTTGAATTTTTATGGAGGGCATGGGAGGTGTGGCCTTGTTGGAGTAGGTCTGTCCTTGCTGGAGAAAGTGTGTCACTAGGGGTGGGCTTTGGGGTTTCAAATGCCCAAGCCAGGACAGTCTCCTCTTCTCTTCTCTTCTCTTCTCTTCTCTTCTCTTCTCTTCTCTTCTCTTCTCTTCTCTTCTCTTCTCTTCTCTTCTCTTCTCTTCTCTT
>NC_022009.1:79042882-79044232 GCF_000317375.1 Microtus ochrogaster
ATGGGATGGTTAAAGTTACTTCAGAGAATAGGTTATCTCTTGTGCATATACAACTTACTTGGCCTCTCTGTAGGGCTCTTCCTGAACCACAATGCTGGTCTCTGTGGTGAATGACTCTTTGGGCGAACCACCCTGAAACTACTTGCTGTGAAATAATTGCTAAATGACTACATTTCACTAATGGTGGGTCATACCTGGAAGCCTAGACATAGAGGCAGTAGTGGGAGGATTGTTGTAGGTGTACATAGCGAATCTCAAAATCGTAAAAGAAACACAAACAACAAAGGCCATGGTATTACAACTAGTAGGCCCTCAGACCTTAGCACAACTAGATACTGTGATGAACAGACCTTGGAATCCATCACATAGGCAGGAACCCTGCTAAAATGAGAGCAAAGACCTAGTCCATCAAAGTCCATAGCTCTAGGAAAGTTCCAAGATGTACTAACCTGACCCTTTGGCTTTGTAGTTACATTTCTGGCTAACTGATCCTGTTAACTGAGGTATGTCAACCCAAGACACAGTTTCTGTGCTTAAGAGCTCACCCTGAGAAAGGCTTGGGACTGCACATGGGTCCCAACACCCAGTGTAGTTGTCAACTAGTAAAGTCATTTTATTGACTTGGTCCTGAGTCTGAGTGGTCTTCCTTGGTGGGTACTTCACAACAATATTCCATGTCTGGATGGATGAGCGTTATAGATGTTTCATCGGCATGAGTCTTTCTCATGTTTGTAGCACTGTTTGGGGACTCTAGAGCCTAGTTAACCATGCCAGTGTCAAAAGGCTGCACCCAGAGATGCTGGCAACCTGTCTGTCCTGCTCCTCTCCTCTGGGTACTGTGGTTTCACTACTCTTTTCATTGGCTGTCTTAAACCGTTGTTGTTTACTGTGCTGGGAATCAAACTGAGGACTTTGTAGGTGCTTTACCTGTGGCTTGTGCACCTAACCACAGATACTTTTTATTGGTGTCTCCGTGGCTGAATGTTGTGAAAAAGCTGCCGGCTGTGTTCCTGCCACCCCAGCTCCTGGTCGCCTGGCTAGCTTATGCCCCGAAATAACAACACACAAATTGTATTCTTTTAAACACTGCTTGGCCCATTATATCTAGCGCTTCTCTGCTAACTCTCACACCTGGACTAGCCCATTTCTAATGATGTGTGTAGCACCCCAAGGTGCGCTTACTGGGAAGATTCTAGCCTACATCCATCCTGGGTCGGAGCTTCATCGCGTGTGGCCAGGAGAGGGGAGCATGGCCTCTGCCCCAGAGAGGAGAGCTAGGCATCTGAGCTTACTTCCTCTTCCTTCCAGCATTCTGTTCTGTTTACTCCACCCACCTATGTTTTAACCTAT
>NC_022009.1:79045327-79070816 GCF_000317375.1 Microtus ochrogaster
CTAGAAATCTAAGATTTACTAGTGTTAATGATTGACTTTTATTGTTACCCAGTAAATTGAAGTTTCCTTTGGTAGGTCCTTAGTTTAATTAATAAAAGGTATTAAAACAGATTCAGAAGGTAACTTGAGGACAATGTTATTAGCGTTTGAGAGAAATACAGCTGGTCAGGCAACTTATCAGTCTCAGTAACTGCTGAGAGGAGGGAGATGGAAAGGAAGAGAGGAAACCTTAGGGGGGCGCTTGGTAGTTCCTGGCTGCTCAGCCCTGAAATAATCACACAGAAACTATGTTATTTAAATCACTGCTTGGCCAATCACTTAAGCGTATTGCTAGCTAGCTCTTACATCTTTGGTTAACCCATTTCTATTAATCTGTGTATCGTCACGTGGCTATGGCTTACTAGCAAGTTTCAGGCACATCTCTCTCAGATGGCAGGCTACATGGCTTCTTGTTGACTCCAGCTTCTTTCTCCCAGCAGTCAGTTTAGTTTTCCCCACCTTGCTCTATTCTGCCCTGTCTATAGCTCAAAGCATCTTCTTTATTAACCAATGGTAGTCACAGCATACAGAGGGAAATCCCACATCAGAAACCATGCCTTTGAGTTAGCATTCAAGAAAGCAAGCATGTTCACCAATGGAGGTCAGTCATTCCCTATATAATGAGAAAGGGGGGTGGGTGTGTTTGGAGAAAGAGAGAGCCCAGCCAGTGTGATAAGGAAAGTGTGCTTAGGTGTTTGACCATTATCTGAAAGAAAAAGAGATGGAAAGAAGGAAAAAGCAACTTTAAACTTTGTGAGTTAATCAAGCAGGCTTATCACTGTTGGATGGTGGAGTCTCCAAGGAGCTTCACTGGGGGAGGGGCTTCTGAAAGGATAAACACTTTATCTAACTAAAGAGATAATTATTTCTCTCATCTCCTTAGTGTGTCTTCCGGTGAATTTTATTTGCTGTGGGGTGTTCTATTGGCTAGGTGATTGACAGACCAAGATGGATTAACTCTCATTTTGTATTTTTTAAGAGTTAATTCTTTTATGTTTACTAGTGTTATGTCTTCATGTTTGTATGTGCATCCTGCGTGTGCTTGGAACTGAATCTGGACCATTTGCAACAGCAACAAGAGCTCTTACCTGCTGAGCCACCTTTCTAGCCCCTGGGTTAACTCTGAAGGGAAGAGACAACAAAGATCAGAATGCCATTTCTGTACTGAGAGAGAGATGTATTTCATCCGTTTAACCAGGAGACCCAAGGAAGGGCAGTTGTGACTCTTGGCTTTCTAGCGTTAAATGGAATGTGAGGTCTACACCTGAGCTTGAAGAAATGCGCTATCCTCAATGTCCTCCAAGACTACCTTACAAACATTCTCTCCTCAAGAGCTGAGACTGCAAAATCATTTAGGTGATGTGCTAAAATTGGAGCATAGCAGGGCTTAGGATTTCCATCACTGTTGACACTCAGCCTTAAAAAGGACAATCACAAGGACCCAGATAGAAAGAATTAGATCAAAGAAAGGCACATTCTACAGAGGCTAGCCCCAGAAAGAGATCAGGAGGGCGTGGCCTGTCCCCTACTCCACCACTGTCTGGTCTTGCAAAGAAGCTATTTCCTACAGGGTCGGCTCCCAAGGCTTTTCAAGGGCAAACAGTCAAAACTAAAGCTAAAGAATTTAGGATTAGTCTTTAATCAGTAAATTAGCAACTCAAAGGTCAAAGATAGTAGTCTTCGCAGAAGGCTCCTCTGGTCTCCTTAGCTGTCGTAACTCAGGTTTCACTTTCTGGTTCTTTCTTTCCCACCTTTCAGCCCTGGTAACTCTACCCACCTCTGGACCCCTACAGATTTAAGAACACGCTGTTTCTTTGTCTTGGGGATCATTCTGGGATTGCCTTTTCCCATTTTCTCTGCCAGTTCACCCACCCTGCCTTCTGGTACTCCCTATAAACAAACATTTATTTAATTTTTAGTTTGTTTGGCTCTGTGACAAGTCCTGGCTCTCAAACAGAAAATAAAATAAGTATGATCCTTAGACCCATGCAGACCCATAACGTGGCTGAATTTCCTGTCCTCACCAGTCTGTCTGGTTCTTCTCTTTCACTTTCTTTTTACTTGTTTGATCTCTGCTAGGTGGGAATAATATTGAATTAAATTTCTAAAAAGATCTCTCACACACATATGTATGAATGCTAAGTTTAACTCAAACCATTCTCCTCACATTTAAATGATTTTTTTCTCTGAAATTCTAACCAAGACAATAACCCAGCTAACTAGTAGGTGAATGTGCAGATCGTCAATGCTTCCAGTATTGAGATAATCAGCCGTTCTCATCACCTCCACGAAACCCAGTATGGACAAGTTCAACAGAACCACCGTCTACGGGCTGCCCATGTGTGCTTCGGCATTGCCAGGGCATAAATTTCATTCAAATTTCATAGTGAAGTGACCTATGGTAGTACATTCTTAGGTCTGGGAAGAGCCAGCTTCACGTGTTGACGTATGTGCTTGGGATCTTATGACTAGAACAATGGCATGATGCTATCAAATGAAAAATCTCCACAGTCACCGGCTCTGATGTGTTTCTTTTTCTCCTTGGCTTTTGCTATTGACTTAGAACATTTCTTTTTTCTCCTCTCCTTTCCCAGATTCTTAAAGGACGGTTGCCCATCTTCAATCTCTGACTCATGTAACAATATTCAAGAATTAAAAATATTACTTTCATGAGTGACACCTAACAAATGCCCGGAACCAGTAGCAAATTTGGGGCAAGATGCCCAACATATTACCTGACACAGAAAAAAACCCATCTAATATAGCAGCATGACAGTATCAGTGTGTAAACACAACCATGAAAGAGTTAATTTACCATGGACAGAAAACTAACATGAGCCAAACAAAGTATGCTAGGGGAGAATTAGCACGAGCTGGATGTTATCTTTGGAGCGTGGTTGATATCACACATTGTGTGTTGTTGTGGAAACAGATTTTAAAATAAAATCTTCTCTGCAATCTCCGCAAAGGTAACAGGCAAAGGGAAGAAACTGCTGAGAAAGAATTGTCCAGCATGTAGCACACAGCACAGGCCGTCCACTAAGAGAACACAAAGACAAAACCAAACTCTACTACTGTATAGCCTCTCCGTGTTAACGTTGTTGTTACGATAAATACTTGAATATATGATATATTTTTATATAGCTAGCTAATATAAATACTAGTTTTTTCCTAGGGGATAAAATACTAGTTTTTTCCTAGGGGATAAAGAAACTTTTTTTTTCCTCTGAGGAGGGCATCAAGCTGGCAAAATATTAATCTACTTTTCAAAAAATTATATGCATTTCCAACAGAAGAGAAAGTATTACCCATTACTAGTTTAAAGTAAATGCTATTTACTTACAAATGGAGAGGAAGGAAATCGCTTTCTGATTGTAGCTTTTTAATTGAATTTGTTCACATACAAGGCACACAGTTTGCTTTTAGAGACCAAGAAAATAATTTAAGTGAAATTTCAATCAACCAATACTTCCGAGCTGATTTACTCTTTCATCAATTAATTGATTGATTGATTTTATTTATTCAATTGACTGCTTATTTACTTACTTGTTTATTTTGGTTTTTCAAGACAGGGTTTCCATGTGTAACAGCTCTGGCTATCCAGGAACTCACAGAGATCCACCTGCCTCTGCCTCCTGAGCGCAGGGATTAAAGTGCTCCACCACTGTCTAGCTTGCTATGTAATTTATTAAGATGTCTTTGATGACCCTAGAACACTTGACTCAAGGGCCTTAGGAAGAGACTTGGTTGTCTGCTTTTGACAAACACGAAAGCAAGCTATTCACAGTCCCAGCATGAGTGACGCGGGAATTCACAGGGCCCTGGCTCTAGCTGAGTTTCATAATTCCTTCAGGCTGTTAGCAGTTGGTGACTGTTGGGGAAAGGCCAGCCAGTTTTCTTCAGGGGCGTGGCCCCTGAGAGGCTGCCCATGCTCAAGTGCATGGCCCCACAGGCGTGGGCATACAGGCAGCACCAATTAGACTCAGTGAGTTATGATTTATTTTTGAGGACATGAAATTCAATGTGGTAGTGCATGCCTTTAATCCCAGCATCCAGGGCGCTGGGGTACATAGAGCTCTGTGAGTTTAAGGCCTGGTGGTCTACATAGTGAGATCCAGGAGAGCCACAGTTCCACCATGAAATCTGGGGCAAACAAAAAAGGATGTGAAGTTATGAAGTTGGGAGAAGAACACAGTGAGCGGGTAAGAGGCCTGGAGGGAGCTGAAGTGGACAGTGGGGGTGGATATGATCAAATATGTTATATACACATGTGAAGTCCTCAAAGAATAAATATATGTAAAAAGAATTTAAACACAAAGACCACTACCTAAAGAAAGGGCACACATGCAACAATCTGGGACAGACACTAGGGCTCTCCTCCCAGCGGCGTCCCAGTGGGATACACATAATTCTCCTAGAAATGATGTGTGGCAGCTCCTGCAAAATGCGACAACCCATAAATGTTCATCCTGGCTGTGAGAGAGCCAGCACTTTGCCGGAGGTCACGCATGGATCCTGGCAGCAGTAGCTGGTAACGGCAGCTGTTTAGATTCCTACCCATCCCCTTCAGCTCTCCCCAGAGCGGTAGGCATCCTCCAGAAATACAGCGTGGCCCAAGACTTCAGGCATGCAAAGCACTTCACGCTTGTTTGTGTAGAGGAACTCCAAAGGAGCTGGCCCACTGCCCCCGCCTCAAGACTGGCCTTCCTCTGGAATGTGTGGAGTGCAAGAGACTCGGGCCTGCTGAGATAGTGAAAGGGAGCTGGCCTGAGAATCCAGCCGTTCTGCTGGGCAGCCAGTGATAAAGATTCTGAGCCCCCAGCCTCAGCTTCACCATCTTTAAAGCAGAGTTAGTAACATAAGAAACCACACCATTCCCATCAAGGAAGACTACAAAACGAGTAGTCAGCAGTCAGGGTGGGACACGCCTGTAACTCTAGCACCTGGGAAGACGAGACCGGAAGATGATCTTCATTCCACGGCCGGTCTGCGCTATTCATCAAGGCCCTGTCAAAAATGAAACACACGCCCCAAACTGCTTTGGCTATAGCTCAGTGGTAGACCCCAGTGTAACAAAACAGAACAAATGAAGGAAGGGAAGGAAAGGAATGCCTACAGATAACCTTTATAGGTTACTCAGATGGTTATGGTAAGCTGAAGCCGAGTGTTGTAACCACATCTGCCAATTTCAATATTGTATTTATTTGTTCATTCAGTAAACATCCATTAGCTACTTAAACCTTGATGGGGACTGGAAGGGAACAAAATGTTTAAGTGTGCAAATATAGTTTCATCCTGTGGAATTTTCTATATACTAGTAAATGGTGCAAGCCCCTGGAAATAGGTGTGTCAGGGCGAAGAGAGATTGGTAGGTGTAGTGAGGAGGTGGGTGTGACCAGGTCATTACCCATTTTTCCAGCCAACTTGGTGTTCTTTGTTTGTTTGTTTTTGTTTGGTGGTGGTGGTGTTTGTTTTATCGATGCCAGGTCTCACTATGTAACCCAGTCTTGCCTCGCCAGGCTGGTTTGAACTGCCCCATCTCCTGCTAGTCCAGCTTCCTGAGGACCAGGACTACGTTTGTCCTCCCCACCCTGTGTTGATCTATTTGACACATTCTAGCCAATGATCAGAAGCTGCATAGATTTATTTTCTTTCCAGCGTTTAGGGTCAAACCCAGAGCCTTATAGATGCTACATAATGACTAACCACTGAGCATCCTCGAGCCCTCACGAACAGTTCTGAGCGGAGGGTTGAGAGCGTGTTCCCCAGGTACACTCCACCTCCTGGTGAAATAGAAACTACTTGGGTTGCTGGCTAGCACACGGCGGACAGCCGCCCAGACTCAATGCTCCGCATGCTCGAATAAACATTCACACTATTTCAATTATGCAACCTCAGAATCAAATTTCCTACTAAAGTATGGTTTGCCTTGTCTGCCCAGTGCTCTGCCTGCACAGACCTAAACGTTGGCAAGGATCAGATGAGAAGATATCAGGATCAAAGAGCAGCAGAAGGTCAATAGGAAGAGAATTTGAACTTTGGAAAGAGTTAGATCACACTAAGGAACATTTAGGATGGCAAATGCTGTTGAGGATAGAACGGCAATCAGGTTACATTTATACTTTAAAGTGGCTAGTTCTGATCCTGGATAGGGAATAGAGAGGAGGGATTAAAATCTTGCCTAAGGGAAGTAGCTACAGAGGCTGGAGGTAGAGGGCCGCTGGCAGAGTATTATCAGGTAGGTCTCTTACAGGGTCTTGGAGGAATTCTACAAGTGTGTTTCCGTCGTCCAATGTTTTTGTGAAAATCTGCAAATATCAGGGTGTGTCTGTGTGTGTGTGTGTGGTGTATAAGCAAGCATGTGTGAAAGCCACAGTCAGGAAGTCGAGTTCTGCTCTGTCACCCCCTGTGTCTCCTGGTTCTCACAGTCCTTTCTCCTTCCCTTCCATCTGTGCTGGCTGTTGACTGGATGATTGGGTGAGGTCTTGGAGCTCTTTAGAACACGTGATGCTGAGAAAGCAAGATACCACTTAGTGAGCTCAATACCACGGTCTCACTGAGCTGGGAGGAAGCTTCAGTCATCAAACGCCAACCTCTCCCAACTGTTTTAGCCATCCTGGTTGAGGCTTCGCGAGAATGTGAGGAAAGCTGTCTTGTACAGGGAGCCACGAGAGTCAGTCTTCACGCCTCCAATCCTAGCCTCTTTGCCAGTGCTACAGTTTTAACTGTGTGGGGCTGGTTCACTAGGTAGCAATGAAGGACTGGAATAGAGTCATCGTGGAGTTCATGATAGTGGCCACAAACCAGCGAGAGGTGGGTTCTTATGAGACGGTACCATAGTTGCAATGAGAGGCTGAAAAGGAAAGATCACAAGTTCAAGGTCAGGCTAGTCTATGTAACACAACCTTGTCTCAAAAAAGAGAGGGAATAGAAAATAATAAGTCGCTCTGTAAGTAAGCATTTTTGCCTGGCATGTATATGGCCCATGTTCCAGCCTGAGCATCTGCAGTCATAAATAGTTGTGCAGTTCAGGAGGTGAGATGAGTACTTACCCAGCACACACAGACTCTGGGTTTGATCCCTAGTACTACTAAATAAATAACACGTCATTTTCTTTTTCTTTCTTTTTTTTTTTTTTGAAAAAAAAATTTGGTCTGTCTATCCTGGAATGTGGGCATTGGGAGAGGTGGCGGGCTGTTGTAGTTTAGCGTTGCATGAGAATGCAAGAGTTTATTGATGGGCGGGGGAGGCTGAAAGAGAAAGTCCTGCTGGTTAAGGGGGAAAAGAAAGTGAGGCAAAGAGATCCGGAATTGATGGAGCTCGCTTTTAAAGGAGCCTTGGCATACAGCCGTACAGCAGCCACGCATGACACAGGGACGTTCGGCCATAGGCTGGCTAGACCTTTGTCTGTTTAAGGACAAGCGCGTGTACGGCTGTGGGATCCTGGCTCTGGCTAGGCATTTGCTTAAACACTGACAGGTGCATCTTGCGAGGAGACAGGGGGCCGGCCAGTACAATGCCTGAATGCTTACACGGGGTCCACTGGAGACACAGTTCCACACTCCACAGCTGATGCCAGAGACCCCCACTCAGACCTCACCGCAGAGGAATTTCAGGATGAGGTAGTGTGAAGCAAAGCTTAGGCTTATGAAAGTGGATTTTAGCATCGACTTAAACACGAGGGTTCATAGAAAGAGAAGCGTTCAGGGAAAGATTAAGACACACCCGAGAACACGGATGTGGGCTCCCCGGTGGCATTGATTTTACTACAGCCTTGGTTAGGACTATGGGAGGCGCTGAAGTTACTGTCGTTAAACTGTTGCTAAGAAGTTCACAGGTGATCACAAGCCAGCTCCTGAGGTGGACCAAGTAGGGTTACAGTTGGTGAGGTAATTCCCTAGGTCACAAGACTTGCAGGGAAAGTTAAGCTGCTTTCATTGTAAACAAAAGCTAATAGTCTTGTTGAAGTGATCTGGAAAAAGGTGGAAGGCCACAGTGAACGTGACACATACTCAGCCTTAAGTGTGGATCATTTCCCATTTGACGTTTTTATTTGAAAGTGTCTTTATATGAAACGGATATGGTTTCTATGCAGGCAGTCCTTGCGGCAAACACTAGTTGTGCTAAAATTCTTGATCCTTGGTTGGCAAAAGGCTTCACCCAGACTTTGGAGTAAAGGGTTCCTTTTCTTTTCCTGTCCTTAGCATTTTCTGTATTTTTTCATCTTGACTCACGCTGGCTCCTCTGTCCAGTAGATCACAGCGAAATCTTTATCAATTGTATTTTCCATCTGGGGGCAATTCTAGCAATGGCAAGTCTCCGGCTAGAAACGGAAAGCCTTCAGAGTCCTTTCTCTCCCTCTGCATTGAATACTGCATTGCAGCTAGCTCCCCCAGCCTGTAAGTGGATACCAGGCTCTGGCTCTCACAGAGCTCACTCTGCAGGTTGTTCCCCAAACAAAGGACTGAACTGCCGGAAGTCACCAGGTCCCTTGTTTGTCTTCCCTTTTTGCAGAGAGGTCCTGAGAATATGTGGAAGACCAGAACATTGTGATGGCTTCCTGCAGGTGAGGTTGAACCCTCCAGACCAGCCTGGAGGTCACTGGAAGAGTGCCCTCCTAGGAAGCAGAGCAACAAGACAGTCACGTCTGGCTGAAAATTGAGAGCCATAATAGAGTGGTTGCTGCCTGAAGCTGTGAAATTTGGAGACCACTGTAATGGATAAGTGATGGAGACTTCCCAAATGTATATGACATCGTCTATAGAGATGCAGCTCCAAATTGTAAGGGCAGAAGATGCTAACCTAAGTTATTGATAAGAATTAAAGGGATTGGATGTATTTCAGTGGCAGAGGACTTATGCAGACTCCTAGGTTTAACCGCTGATACTGTAATAATAATAACAATATTAATAATTGTTAGCCACACGTGGTAGCATGTATTTGCAGTCCCAGTACGTGTGTGTGTGTGTGTGTGTGTGTGTGTGTGTGTACGGTGGGGGGCTGAGGCAAAAGACCATCAAATTAGCATGTGGGTTCCAGGAAGGAATAGCAGCTCAGGCCAGGAGCGTAGCTGTTGCAACATGCAGTCCAACATGCAATGCAGGGTTGCAATAGCCAGTCAGAAAGGAAACGTTTTGATTTAAAAAACAGAAACCAACAGCAACAATGAAATACCCTGTATCACATTCTTCAGGGCTTTTGAAAATGTATAGTTTTTAATCACTCACTTGCAAAAATTTCTTGTTTGTTGTTTTTTTTTTCATTTAAGTATTCACAGTTGTGCCCGATCTTGTTTGGTACATCATAAGGAGTTTCTAAAAAATCCCAGTATTTTCAGTCAAAGACGAGGTTGTGAGCTTCCAATAGAGAAGACAATAAATTGACAAAACAGAGTCTCAGCCATCACAATACCTTTGAGTTGATAAACAAGAAGGCTGCCAGTTCCTAAGAGATAATTTCCAACCTAGAAGCTGGGTATACTGCAGAATTCACAGGGAAACGAGGAGGAGGCTAAACATAGTTAAAACTTCTGCCGTGCACTGGGTTTGGAGACAGTAATAAACAATGCGTTCTAGTACATTTGAGGTTCTGTAAGCAGGATGTGATTGAAGGCTGATATACTTTTATTTCCAAACATGATGTCTCTTTGCCCTAGATTGTTAGACTTTGCAGGAATATCAAAAAGGCAAAACTGGCACTTTTAGCAATCACAGTCAGCATCAAACGCTGTAAGAAGTGGAATGACATGCCATCTCACCCACTACATTTCCTGATAAAACAAAGATGGTGTTGTTGCTGCTGCTGCTGCTGTTTGAGACAGGCTTTCTCTATGTAGCATTGGAGCCTGTCCTGTAGACCAGGCTGACCTCGAACTCACAGACATACACCTGCCTCTGCCTCCGGAGGGCTGGGATTAAAGGTGTGCACCACCACCAATGCCTATTGGGACAAAGGTGGTTTTATCCCTACTTTCTTATAATAGCACTTTTACGTGATCTAAAACCAGTTTTTTTGGTACCTTAGGTTGTAGATGCCCCCTGTTGGTCCCCTCCACACACATCCATCCAGCTTTTCGGGATAAACTGCAAGGTGACAGGCTAGGTACATCCTCATTGCCCAAGAGTGCCCTCTGGCCCTTCCTTAGACATCATTTCCACACCCCCACCCCCAGTTTGCACTGCACTCCAGACTCAATGATTATCAGCTCCTCACGGTTGTGTATAGTTTTATCTCTAGATACTGACATTGATATCTAATGTGTCTAGCTTTACATGAGCAAGATCATACAATCAATACATGTTTTTGTATCTCAGGATCCTTTTACTCAACACCATGCCTTGTAAGAAAACTGTTGAGGTCGCTGTGCTTCCTCATCCAGGTCCTGTGTAGGTTTTCATCGGGTGGATGTACCAGGATTTGGCTAGTGAGTTCTGCTGTTGATGGATATTTGAGCTGTTTCTAGCTTGGAAGATTACCAGGAGCTGAATCAGACTGCACCGGTCTGGCTTTTAGAATGTTTCACTTGTTCAGAGATAACAGGCAGAAAGATACATTTTTAAAATTTCTTTTAAACTTTTTAAATTTTGAAAAAATTTCTTGAAGAAATTTTAAGTGTCTAATCATTTTTAACAAGTGCCAGGCTTACTTAAACAGGACCGCACATGGATCAACTTGATTGCACTTCCCCCTCATTTTCCTTTTAAAGGCAGCGAGAGTCTCATGTAGCCCAGGCTGGCCTGGAATGCACCGAGGAGTCAGGGATGATGTCTTAGCATTTCCATGGCTGTGATGAACACCATGACCAAAAAGTAAGATGGGGAGGAAAGGGTTCTTTTGGCCCACATGTCCATTTCGATGTTCATCACTGAAGCAAGTCAGGACAGGAACTCCAACAGGCAGGAACCGGGAAGTGGGGGCTGATGCATGGGCCGAGGAGGGGAGCTGCTTACCGGCTTGCTCCCCATACCATGCTCCACCTGCTTTCTTATAGAAGTCAGAACCATCCCTCCAGGCACAGAATAGCTCACAATAAGCTGGACTCTCTGCCATCAATAGAGACCTTTAGTTTGTGTGTCAGGCTGACACAAGGCTAGTCAGCACAAATGCCTTTGAGGTTTTACATCCTTCTGCTTTGGCCTCCAGAAGGCTGGAATTACAGGCTTGCACTATGACACTTGGTTTATGTGGCGCTGAAGACTGAACTTAGGACCTTGTACATGCTAAGCATACATTCTATCACAGAGCCACATACCCAATTCCAAATAATGTTTTATTTCTCTCTGATATATGTGAATAATGCCTGTGATTAAAGAATCTAGCTATTTTCTGAAATTTCTATCGGATAAAGGAATTTAATAAATATTATCCTACAATATCAAAAATAGGATAAGATCTGGGCAAGGTGGTCCATGCCTGTAATCCTAGTACTCAGGAGACAGGACCCGAAGATTTCTAAGAGTTTGAAGCTAGCCTGGTCTATAGAGCAAGTTCCAGGCAAGTGTTGGAGATGGAGCAAGTGGTAGAACATTTGCCTAGCATACATGAGGCCCAAGATTCAGTTCCTAGAAACATAATAAGTTAGGAAAACAAATCAATAAATGGAAACAGACTTAGGTCTCAGAATTCAAATGGGGTAGGTTTGTAGGAAATATTGAGAATATTTCCAGTTCACTCTAGCTAGTAATCTCATGAGGGCACTGTTGGCATGAATAGAGAAGAACTTCCCTTTAGGAAGGGACGATGCAGAGACAAGATAAAAGGTATACAAGGATTTACCCGTTTGATATTCAAGCTACTCCCCTCATCAAAGGCTCCAGATCAGTGACCTGGCTGCCTTTGTCTGTTCATGAAGCTCCACTTGCTCACTGATCCCTCAAATTGCAAGTAATGCTTCAGCAGTTAGGATGCCACTAACTGCTTCCCACCCCAGAATTCAGAAGTGAGATGTTCATGCTGACACCACACAGCAAGATAGTCATACATAATGGATTTAGTTCCACTGGCAAAAAGAGAGCCATTTACATATGACAAATTGTGCAAGAAGAAAGAAAAAAAAACCTTGACATTTAATTTGTGCTTGGAAGAAAATCATTTTTTAAAAACAAAGTTCTGGATTGAAGCATTCTGGCATGAATAGTGAACCATCTTGTGTAGCAGCAGGAGACAGAACACTGTTGAAGGAATGGGGAATGGTTCACATTTAATTGCTGAAACTGGCACACATCAGAAAGAATAGGCTGCTGGACTGGAGAGAGAGCTCAGTGGGCAAGAGTACTCTCTGCTCTGTAGAAGACCAGAGTAAGATCCCCAGTACCCATGAGGCTGGAGAGATGGCTCAGCAGTAAGAACATGTGTTGCTCTTTCAGAGGACCTGGGTTTGAGTCCCAACAGCCACATGGTGCTCACAACTGTCTGCAACTCCAATTCTAAGGAATCCCATGTATGGATGAGTTATATACATTTCTACACATACAATGAAATAAAACACACTTAAGTAATAAATAAGATTCCGAGTACCCACATCTGGTGGCTCATAATCTCCTATTACGCCAGCTACGGAGAATACAATGCTTTCTTCTGGATTTTTCAGTCATCGTACACAGGCACAACTATAAATAAAAATAAGACAAATCTTTAAAAAAAGAGATAGGATACCTGAAATTAGACAAGATGTGGGAGGAGGGTGGCTGCTGCTGGTTATGTTTGTGCTTCAGTGTTGGGCAAGAAAGTCCGCACGGGTGTTTCATTCAGTATGAAAGCAGTTGGGTGGTGGCACACACCTTTAATCCCAGCACTTGGGAGGCAGAGACAGACAGGTCTCTGTGAGTTCAAGGCCAGCCTGTACAGGGAGAGTTCCAGGACAGTTGGGGTTACCCCCCCAAAAAAACAGCAATAAAATGAATGAATGAATGAATGAGTAAAAGAGAGAGAGGGAGGAAGGAAGAAAGAGAAAAAGAAAGAAAGCTTTCAACATTTCATATTCTCTTTTGTTTGCTTAATAGACTGTCAGAGGAATAATGGCCTCCAAATTGTAATGAAGTTGTTATTAGAAATAATTTAACTGTATCAATTGTACTTAAAACATTGAAAATGTAAAGATTGGTAATTGACTTATTAATAATATTTTATGGATTATGGAACTAGCACACTGGGATTTAGGCTTAGCACAATAGACTTTAGGTGAAACAATCTGGAGTTACTAATGCATTGACACCTGTGTGACTACAAACTGTGTGTGAATAATTTTATGCTTACCTAATTTTGCGTTGAGACTGAGAAGCCTAGAAAGCATTGCTGTGTCATGGGTACCACTGCTGGAGGGGTCTGTGGGAACTGTTTTCTTACCATCTATTTATTAGCTAAAGTGTGTGTGTGTGTGTGTGTGTACTTGTGCACGCACGTGGAAGTCAGGGGTCTCCCTCCATAGTGTGGGTCCTGGGGGACTGCACTCAGCTCATCACTGGAGGCAGGCACCTTTACCCACTGAGATCTCACTGGCTCTTCCTAGGACAAACTGAGCATAACTAAATCCTGGGGCTGAATTCTTTAAAACAAACTGTGTAAAAGCTGGAGAGATGGCTCAGCCATTAAAGGCAAGGTAACCAACCAAATGAAATGTTTGCTTAAGCTCAAATAATGATTATTAAAATATTTTGTGATCATGTCCGGCTAAATCTAAATGATGAAAAGCTTTAGGTAAGGACTATTGACATCCAATTACCCAAGATCACGGGATCGTTCCCTCATAAAAGCATGGAGACAAAAAGGAATGAAAGTCTGAAATGTGACCACGTTTTCAGTGTATGCACATGCTAACACGACCTTATTTTTCCTTAGACCCATGTTGGTAGCCTGAGGAGATGGACCAATGCTCTCACTTGAAAGCAGTTATAGACAGCACTGTGCTGCCCCTTCAGCCAATGGCTTACTCACTCCAGAGAGGTGCATGGGATTGTGGAGACTTCTGAGTTTGGCCAAAGACATTCTGTTGGCCTTGGTAGTCATTCATTCTCTGTGCCAGTCACACGACACCATAGACTGAGTGAGTTTTAGCAGACGAGTTTACTTTGATAATTTCATGTATGCACATAAAGTATATAATACATTCTGGTTATCCCCTTCCCCGCACTGTCTCCCTCCCTGCCCGCCGCCCCCACTTCTCCTGCTGAGCCCCTCATTTCTTCAAATAAGTCCCCTCCTACATTCATGTCTTTTTGTTGCTGAGTTCATTTTATTTGTTATTAGTTATTATTATTATTTATTTTGTTTCAGTTGACTTTAATTTAGAGTTGCTTACACAAGCATGAGTAGTGTGTGCGTGTGTTTACTGGATCAAGGCATTTGCCTTTGAATATTATGATTTTCCCTCCCCCAGCAACTGCCAATAGCTCCTTAGGGAGCCCTCCTCCACCTGTGGAGGAATGTCGATGGGGCCCCAGCTTGAGCAGGTCACAGCCGCTGTTGCAAGTGAGTGCTAGAGCCGTGTTATATCCAGATATCAGTGTTTTGCAGCACCACCCACCATCTTCTGGCTCTTACATTCTTTCTGCCCCCTCTTCTGTGACCTTCTCTCAGCCTGGAAGTGGGTGACATGTTTCCCTGTAGGGCTGAGAACTCAACCGTCACTGCCCACACCTTCAACCAGTTATCAATCTCTGCAGTAACTGTCAAGCGTGGCAGAAAGCAGCTTCTCTGACCAACCTTAGAGCGGCGTGCTCTATGGGTATGAACTGAGAAGGCATTGGATCTCGTGTCCATTTCACGAAGCTACAGCTGCAGGGCATCTCCCCTTCAGGGCCTATGATCTCCACAGCCTCAGGTATATAACACAAGGCACATATTCCCTCCTATGGAGAGCGGGCCCCAAATCCAAACAGAAAGTCGTCGTTTTCTTCCACAACAGTCATGCCACTATTACACCTGTGGATACACGGACCATCTTTGCCTGGCAGATTGGTCACATAGCTCACAGGGTTCACAGCTGTGTAAGATCGCTGATGTCTTTTCTTCCCCAGGAACCAGCATAGCACTTTCTGGCTCCATGGAAGCTATCCAGCAGAAAGATTCCTGGTCCATTGAACTTGAGTTCTCTATGTCCTGCAACCAAAGCATCTCACTCTTTTAATAATACCATCAAAGTACAAGCAGGGGGCTCCGCCGCAACGATGCTGTCTAATCCGAATCATATCCCAAAGGTGACGTCACATTATGTTTCTGTCTTCTTCATACCCCCCAATGGAGAATCGGTTTAAATGCATGACATCTTGGGGAGACACGAAAGTGTATTCAAATTGCAGCTGCCTCTGCAGATCTTCAAATTGTGTCACACTCAGACGTCTTTCTTTCTCTCTGGCCTTTCTGCCCCTCCCCCTTCTCCTCTTCTCCCTGCTCTTGCACAGTCTCACTTGCCTGGGTGGTCGACTAGAATCTCCAGACTCCTCTCGCTTCCTGGGTCCCACACTGAGATTTTCTCCTCCCATGAACATCCTGCACATTTAACTCACTCGGTCCTGGCATTTAGACTCTTAGGAGGTCTGGAAAGAGTCACAAGACTTTGCCTTTGCCATGGCTTAGAATTACATCACAAACAGCTGGGTATTGTGGCCCATGTCTGCATTTGCAACACCTGGAAGCTGAGGCAGGCTGATCGAGCATGGAGTTAGCTTGGGCAAAATGTGTATTGTGTGTTTATACACAGAGAGATAAACATATATACACATCTCTCTCCCTTTGTCTCTCTCTATCTCCTCTCTATATATTTTGTTAGAAAAACAAAGAAAAATAATAACAGTAATGACAAAAACTAGACAGGAAGGAAGAACAAAGAGGAGGTAAATGACAAAGAAGAAAATGAGGAAGGAAATGGGGCAGGAAGGAGGCAGAGGAGAGCAGAGAGAGCATAGAAGTGAGTTTAGCAATCTCAATTGTTTGTCTTCTTTTTATGCTGTTGACAAAACGGTTATCTTTTAAAAATATTTCCTACCAGTTCTGATTCTGTAGGAGACTAAGCCGAACCATGCTATAGAATATCTGGGATCAGATCTATGGGACAGGGGCTCTGCCACCCCAGGTTTTCACTGTTCTACTAAGAGTAGCATTCACTTCTTCATGAAAGGCTCGTGTACTTCCTACCGAAACACATTTTCAAAGCCTGCCTTCAGTTTCTCTTAACAACTCACTGACATAAAACATGCCAGTTTTAAACAGTAGCCAAACAATGACTTAAAACAGGTTTTCTTTTTTGTGTATGTGTACTTTTGTGTGAGCGTGCATGCACGGTGGTGTGCTGGAGCATGTGTGTGTGTCAGGTGCTCATGCACAGGTGTGCACGCATGTGGAGCCCAAAGGACAACCTCAGGCATCCTTGGTCACCATCCATCTCTATTTACTATGCAGGCAGACTGGCTGACTCGTGAGCCCCAGGAACCCATCTGCCTGTCTCTACCTGCCAAGTGCCAAGGTGAATTTCCTTTTAGTACACTTTTGTTTGACCTGTGCTATTTTTAGCTATGTGAATGTGTGTATGTATAAGCATGTGCACTTGAACGCAGGTGTCCATGGAAGCCAGAGGCAATGGATCCCTGGAGCTGGAGTTACAGGTGGTTATGAGTGCTGGGAACCTGATTCTGTCCTCTGCAAGAGTCGTATGCACTCTTCCCTGCTGAGTCAACCTCTTCTTTCTTTTTGGAGATCGATTCTGTTACTTAGGATAGTCTCCAAGTCAGAATGCGCCTGACTTTGCTTCCCCAAAGCTGAGATTACAGGTATGTACTACCAAGACTGGTTTCTAAATACAATGTTCTGGATCATACAAATCTTTCCGAATTTTTAAATTATATGTGAAATATGTAGAGAAGATCGAGACTGAAGTAGATATTTATTTCTAGAAAATTGTTTACCCTTTATTTTGATGGGTGTCTCAGATTTTCTTGATACTTCTTTGTAAACGTCCGAATTCTATCTATCTATCTATATCTATCTATCTATCTATCTATCTATCTATCTATCTATCTATCTATCTATCATCTTAAAACAGGGTCTCCCTAAACAGCTTTGACTGTCCTGGAACTCACAGAGATCTGCTTGCCTCTGCCTCAGAAGTCCTGAAATTTAAGACACATGCCACCATACAGATGCACACCACCACACAAGGCTTAAACTTCCAAATATTTAAAAAAGAAAGTGGAATTAAGAGTATAGTTTGGAGTTGAGGGTCACTTCCCATACTAATTAAAAAAAAAACATTTCTGCGAGTATATACAAGATTGAGAAGGATTACAGAAGACAGGAAACCCATGAGGTTTGTATGTGAGGCCGAAGGACGTGTGAAGACGCTAGAAGAGGGAGCAGAGGGAAGCTATTTTCATTAACTTGTTTAAATCAATGTTTTTTGACCCATACATTCATGTAATGGTGTGAAGCTTTAGGCTCAAAATATACAGTAAATTTGAAAAATCTTTCATTTTTATATTTATTTGAGGATTTTATGTTTGAGTGTTTTGTGTGCATGTGTGTGTGTACCACGAGCACACCTGATGCCCGCTGAGGTCAAAAGAGAGCACTGGATTCCTTGGGACTGGAGTTACAGCTGGGAGTGATATTTGGGTGCTGGGGTCCCTGCAAGAGCAGTAGGTGCTGCTCTTAACCGCTGAGCCAACCCTTAAGGCCCCTGAAAGTCTCTTTATGAAATCTTCTATTGGTAGAAAGCACTATGAAATAGCCAAGCCTTTACTACCAGCTAAGTTAACAGCAAGAACACAGCAGCGGTGCTTAAAACACATTAGCTGTGAACCGAGAGCATCTGACGTGACATTTTATTCTGTGCAATGGTCTGTCAAAAAGTGCTTGCTATACTTCTAATATTCAAGTTAGAGGCAAGGAACCAAAATTCAAGATGCTGCAAATAACGTTAAAATAAACGATCTGCATCTGTTATTGAAAGCCTTCTGCAGCTCTTATTTATGCAAAACGCATTTTAAAATTCAGGTCGCTACTGCACGAATAGCGAATGATTCTTGATTGCTTTTGCACATATGTATTCATATGGCTTATTATGGTTTCTCAGATCCCTAGAAGAATAAGTCCTCTTGACCTGAAATCTGTCACAGTTCTAGGCCACATTTCTTACCTACGTTGAGAGAAACAGGTTTTTGTTTTTTCCTTTTAGACTTCCACTTATTTTTTTCCTCTCTTTGCTTCACCCTCATTCTCTGTAAATCTTTCATTCTTGCCGTCTTTTTTCATTCAAACGATGCCAGGTGCTTCTTCTTCATTTTTTTTTTTTTTTTTTTTAATTATCTCATTCAAAATGGTGCCACGTCACCCACCGGGCAAGCGTGGAGAGAGGTGCTGTCATTTCTCTTGCCAGCGTGGAGCCCCGCCCTCTGCTGCTCACCTGCTCCGGGGTGGAAATGACACAGAGGCCACTGTCACGAGCCCGGGGGCCGGTTCCCTGCAGGACTGTCCAGACCCCCTCCCCCTCCGCAGAGCTGCCCCGCCCCTCCCGGATCCGGGTCGGCCGAGCGCATTGATTTGCATATTTCTACCTTTGTTCCCGGGCTCTGGCCAATCAGAGTGTGGGACGAGGCGGGGCGGAGGGGCGGGGCGTACGCTCGGCGGAGCTGCGGCGGCCGCAGGTTGCAGAGTGGGTGGGAGCCGCTGCGGGCGCGGCACTGCAGCCCCAATCCTGAACCCCGAACCCAGCACCCAGCACCCAGCCCCGGCCGCAGGCCACGGAGGCTAGGATCCAGCGGGTACCAGCCGAGGACGTTTCGACCCCCAAGGCGCCCACCAACCCACGCGCCACGATGGTGTGCGGGGGCTTCTCGTGCTCCAAGAACTGCCTGTGCGCGCTCAACCTGCTGTACACTGTAAGTAGCCCCGCGCCCGGGTGGCACCTGCGGGGGCCGCCAGCCTCCTCCCAGCCAGGCTGGCCAACTGCACCCCATCCCTCGCCCCTTGCAGGCTTCCCACGCCCACAGGCTCGCCCGCGCCCCCCCCCTCCCGCCCAGGACCCCGATCCCTGCTTGTCGCAGTCTCCGCCCGTCCTTCATTGTGGCGCTCGCCCCTCGCCCGACTCTCTGCGGCCCTTCCCGCTCACGCATCTCTCCCCAGGATCCCATCCCTCCAACCGCACGCTCCCGGCTGGCTATGCCATCTGGAAGCGTGATCGGAGGCTGGAGAATAGTCCAAGCTTGGAGGACAGTTTGGGGGATGGGATAACGTGGCCTGGGGTGGAGCAGGCGGCCTGTGGATGGCGCGCTTCTGGCTCAGCTCTGAGCGCTGTGGTTTGAATGGAGGCTGCCAAGGGGGTTCACAGGATATCCGTGGCTTCCGAAGTTTGTTTCGTGCTTACATAAAGTCTCTTTGTTGATGTTCCTGCCAGTGAGGTTCCAGCTTGATGCTTTTCTCATGCCTTCTTTCCTTCTCCCTCTTTATCAATATTCAAACTCCATTTCAGGCGAAGTCCTTCAGTACACACACACACACACACACACGCACACGCACACGCACACGCACACACTCCACCACGTAAGTCGTTTGTTCGTTTTTTTCTCCCTGCTTGTCAGCGCATACCTCCCAGTTTTCATGTTGAAAGCTCGTTTTGATTTTTGAGGCGTAATTCTGGCTGAACAGGAGGAAGACGAGGTGACGTTTATTGAAACCGTCTACACTCCAGCCTTCTTCATTTACATTTGCCATTCTGTTATTTTTCTGTGTCTACATTTTCTAACGGTAAAGACCAAAATATGTTTTCATAGCTGGTAGTTGGTGGGTCTGGAGTGGAACCTAGCTGTGGAATCTCGATTTTTCCATAAGCTGGTCTCCACTGCGTGGACGAAACTTCCTCTTGGTCATCTCACGCCGTCGCAGACTTGCTGCTCCCTTCTATAAATACACCTGGTGCTTGCAGCACCCACCCTGAAAACAAACCCCGCTCCCCTGTGTTAGCTGAGCCAGGCCATCTGGGGCAGCTTAGGTTACATCCATGGACAAGAGAGACTGACTGCTTGGGGTTAAGAGCAGACACAACCGTTCATTTTTCTCTTTCTTCTTTTGGTGTGTGTCTGAACATGATGTCAGGGCTTTGAAGGTAGGCCAGAAATAGACATCAATGGCGTAAGCTTTTCTGGCTAGCTCTGAGGCATCTAGACAACACGTTCACTAATGGTGGAATCAGCAGAAAGGGTCTAGAACACGGGGTGATACAGCTCCTTGTAATTGGAGCTTCATGTCAAGGCGCGTATCGATATCCACAAGTCTCAAGTGAGGCATGCTTACCATGTTGCTTATTAAGTAAATTCCCATCCGTTCTTCCAGTGTTTTCTCTGCTTAGCATGAACGATATGCTTAGAACGTCACATTCTATTTTGTGCCCCATCCCCCTCCTGCTTTGGTGGTTCAGTCATGTGTTTACCTGATTCTCCATCTTCCTGTGTCTGCGTACACACAGTGCAATGGCCGCTTCTGTGCTGCCTTGGCTGCCTGTGTGCATCAGTGTGCAGTATATACATTTTTAAAAGCAGGAAGGGTTTTTCAGTGCCAAGTGCCATTGCTTTCAAGATGCATTGTTTTTAGCTGTCATGTCATGAACGCCAGGAGAAAGAAAAGCTGACCAGAAAGGGATATGTTACGATTATTTAATATATGTCTTAAACTATTGACCTCCAAAATGTGTTTTATTGATTTTTAACAGGTGTGCAGTAAAATTTAATTAATTGGAATTCATAGGACTATAAATGTGGTTAGCGTTTTAAAATCCTAACTATTTTAAACAAAGGGACTGTTCTTAAAATAAATTATTATCTGCCTGTCTCGTAGACATTGCAAATAGGTGATAATACAGTAAGTTCAAGAGGAGGTGAATGAAAGGGAGAGAGGGGCGACATCTTAAACAGTAGAAAAACCTCCTGTAGCTATCGGTTAAGTTCTGTGTCCTCAGAGGCTCCCTCCACATTTTAAGAAGTTTTAAAAAAATGTGGTAGCCGGCGGAGTTGAGCTTGGTCCCTGGGAGGTGTTTTTTTTAGGGCAGGAATAAAAAGATCCTTTGTAGGTTCGCCTCCGGCCCTGGTAACTGCTTCTATGGTTTGCTCAATGCTGCGGGATTAAATATGAGGTCATTTCTCAAAGTGTTCTAACCAGGCCTGCCGGTGGGAGTGGCAGGTGGAAGGTTCCTGGCTGTGTTAGACATCACTGCTGTTGTTCTGAAGCATTTCCTGAGGAACCTGGGATCTAGCAAAGCCGTGTGTATCGTCAAGGGATCCAGCTAGCCAGACCTCGGGCAGTATGGCCACTTCAGAAAGAGAAAGGAGGTCCCTAAACAACTTGGAAGGAACATCGCCTCATTTGCCTCGAGAATTCAGTGATCCTCTGGAGGCTAATGGTGGGTTTTTGTGCTTTTCTGCCATGGTTTTTTAAACTAGGGGCGTTCCTCAGTGCTGGAACAACCAAGGGTTAATGTGGTGTCTGTAAACAATCTGTAGTGTTGATGAAAAGGGGAAGCCTGAGCAGTGTTGTAAGGCAAGGGCCCCTTGCAGCAGGACTTCCTGTATGTAAAGATGACGAGCTTCTGTATCCACAGTGTTGCTGTGTGCGCCTGCTGTGTGTTGTCATTAGCCCGGAAATGCGGTGGCCAACAAAATAGGGTTCTCCAGTAAGGATGCTTTAGTGAAGACTGTGTTTCACTTTCTGCATACGGTTGAGGACGGTATTCTGCCAGTCTCGCACTCCACTAAAACCCCTGGCAAATGGATCTAGAAGCCCTGTGTGAAAACGTACTTGCCCTGTATGAAGGCTCGATTTGGGCATATCACATGGTGTGTAATAGCTGAGACACCTTAAACTTTAGGACCGAGTGAAGTCTGAGCTAGAAATAGAGGGGGTGTTTGAACTGAGGAAACGAAGGAGTAGCTTGCGAGTCTCTTTCATTTCTTCGGGACATACATATAAATTAAAATTAGTTTGGGAAATTAATTGCTTTATTTATTTGTTTTGAGACAGGGTACTGACCAGTCTGGTCTTGATCTATTTAGCTCTGGCTGCCCTTAAACTTGGAGTCTTCCTGCCTCAGCTTCTTTTCCCTTTCAAATTATTTAGCCGTTTATGAAATAGATAATCAAATACATAATTCCAAAAGTTCAAGGGTGGCAGGGTAAGTTTTGCTTTCAGTTATGAAACAGTTATGAATCACTTATTTAATCTCGTTCAGATGACTGTCTCCAGGTTCCATTGCAAGACCAGGAGAGGTTTCAGACATTTATGCATATGATGCCGGCCGTTCAGAATCCCCACTGAAAAGCGCAATTTCAGACTCCCTAGAATCTAAAGTTCCTGATGCTTCATTCTGGCAAAGAATCTCACTTGAACCTCACTGAAACCCTCATTCCAATGCTTGTGTTCAAAACCACTGACTCGGGTTCTGGAGTGCCAGGGTAAAAACCTACGGCCACGCTCTAAAATAGGATGCACTTTTATATTCATGTGTTTATTTATTTATCTTTATGTGTCTGAGTGTTTCTGGGCATGTATGTCTGTGTACCATGTATGTGCTCAGTGCCTGAAGAGGCATGGGGTCCCTTGGATCCACAGTTGCACATGGTTGGAACCACCATGTTGGGTGCTGGGAATTGAACCTGGATCCTCTGCAAGAGGAGCCAGTGCCTTCAACCACTAAGCCATCTCTCTAGCCTCTGAATATGTTATAGCTGAAAATATTTTTGATAAGTGTTGAAAAACAGTTTCTAAAACTACACATTGTTATTTGTGGGAAATTGTAAGAAATGTGAAGTGAATGTATTAAAATACATAATATATTGGAATTTTACCCCCACGGTACTGGCAACTAATTCCAGGGCTTAAAACATTAAGTAATTGGATAGATGATCTTGTAAAATAGAATCAAACAGAAAAATATGACAAAAAGTGTTTTTATTATACTATGGCCTTTCAGAGATGCCCTGCTGTGCTGACGAGATGCCTCAGCAGATAAAGGAAGGCATCTGATGGCCAGAGCTTGATCCCCTGAACCCCCGTGGTGGAAGGAGAGAAGGAACTCTTACAGTCTGTAGGAATGGTGTAGTGTCGTTAATAATCATATTGTGATTTAAATTATAGGTGGCATGGTTTGATATATAATATAAATGGTTTAGTATATATGGGTTTTAACTTCAGAAAGTAGCATAAAGTTAAAATCAGAAAGAAATTTGTAAGTTGTATGTGTGTGTGTGTGCGCGCGTGTGCGTGTGTGTTCTTCTAAAATCTTCCCAGGTTTTTCTCTTTCACCGTTTCTTAATTTGAGAGTCTCGACTGCTTAGCTCAGGGTGGCCTTGCAACTGGCCGCCATCCCCCTGCCTCAGCCTCCCGTGGGATTGCCGCTGTTCCTTGCCATGCCCAGCTGAGTTCTTTTACTTACTTTCCTTGGTAAGTAGCCCACTTCACAGTTTTCCCTTCTCCATTTTTGCTTGTTTTGAGAAGAGTTCCCCTGACATATCAAACAGTATGCTGATTGTTGTAGCGTGTCTAACATGAGTGCTGGCTTAGCAGAGCCCGAAGACCTGAGTGTGGTCCCTGGGACGCTCGCCATGGAGCGAGAGAACCGATTCCTGCACTCTGACCTCCTCTGACCTCCTCTGACTGCCATGTGTGCTCCACGGCACGTGTGCACTATGTCCACCCCACACAATGGATGAATGAATGAATAGATGTAATTAAGAAATAAAATTGAGATCTATTTTATAATAGAATGGAAAAAGTTCATAAACTGGTAGGAGAAAAGTGTTACCTAGTTTATTCAGGAAGCCAGCTCGTCCAGCGCTACCCTAAACCACACAGCACACAGCTTTTTTGTTTTATTTTTTGTTGTTTTATCTGTAGCCTGTTCATTTGCAAATTGATGATGATTTCATTCTTCCTTCACGGAACTGTGACGGTAAAATAACGTAGACCGTGTGAAACACTTAGGCGTGGTAAAGAAATAGAACTAAGTCCTTACAGCTTCAAGAATGAAAGGTGAATTATTCAAAACTTTTGAACTATAGACCTGTGAGCTATAACGAAGGATTTTTCAAGGCACTGGGTTTTGACACATAAGTCAGTGTGCTCCAGGGAAGCAATTCATAGCCTCAAATAAAAACAATGGTCTTTTACTTGTAAGAAGATAACGGCTGGTATGTGTTGGCTATAAACATAGAATTACACTTTGTAGATTATTTTCTTTTTCTTTAAATGTGTATATGTGCGCCTCATGTATGCAAGACAAGTATTCTACCAGCTGAGCTCTACCCCCAGCTTTTGGGGTTTATATTTAATTAAACATATATTTAAATATTTAATATAAACATATATTTAATATAAAATATATCTAGATATATTTTACATTTAGTATAGATTTTAGTCCTATCCTAGTTATTAGAATTCTGGCAAATTGTAGTTTTTATTTCCAAGTAAAATTATTACGTCAGCTAAGGAGAGTCTTAACTGAAATTGCTTTGAAATGTTTGCATTTTTCAAAATTCCGATCATTTTAAAAATGACCCTAATTTGTTTATTTTGCTTTGCTTATTTATTCATTTATTTAGAGACAAGGTCTCACTGTGCAGTCTTGGCTGGCCTACAACTCATGTAGAGTAAGGTGGCTTTCCACTCAGAGTCGCCTGCCTCTGACTCCCCAGTGCTGGGATTAAAGGTGTGAGCCACCACCATACCCAGCCTCATTTTTCATTTATGAATCAGGGCCTTGAGCCGTTCAAATTTAATTTTTTCTGCTTCTGCCGTTCATGCTGGTTTATAGGCATGTGCTACCACACTTGGCTCTTCAGATTACTCTGATATTTTGATTTATGATTAGATGTGTGTAATAATACCCTATTATTCAAGCCACTATAGGCCCACCTGGTCCTTGACACTCACCAATGAGAAGTTCAGAGTGAAGCAAAGTTACTCTGTCCATTAAATTGCAAAGACAAGGTGTACTCGACAAGAGTCAAGTGTGAGTGAGGAGAGGGCTGTACCTAAGTGCATTGCCTGTACGAGGATTTGGGGCTTTGAAGCCACGGAGCCTGCCACTAAGTTCAATTTGTTCTTTTGGACTCATTTTCCTTACCCACACAATTCTGTTCTTGAGGTGTTTTAGGTATTTTGTTAGGCTAGGAAGATAGTTCATTTATCCTTAGGTCACAAGGACATTGGACTTCAGGCATAGGCCATTAGTCATTGTAACCGTCTTGTTTGTGAAGTTTCTGAAAAAAGGAGTACAATTCTTTTGTAGTATTCTGGTTAGTGATGCCAGAATTCCTGGCTGTCAGCCAGCCATAAACAGCAATCAGAATCAGGAGAGGAACAGAGAGGGTTTTTCTTTTCTCATGGCCACCTGCTTCCGAACCAGTAGTCTCCTCAGAGTGAAATGGGTACAGATGTGCACACAGACACACCGAGGGTCTCCTCAGAGTGAAAC
>NC_022009.1:79071961-79074578 GCF_000317375.1 Microtus ochrogaster
TACAGATGTGCACACAGACACACCGAGGGTCTCCTCAGAGTGAAACAGGTTACAGATGTGCACACAGACACACCGAGGGTCTCCTCAGAGTGAAACAGGTTACAGATGTGCACGCAGAAGCACGGAGGAAATTCACAAAGCTATTGCTGAAACAGAAGCTTGGCTTAAACATGTTTTCAGCCAAAGTGAAAGAATAAATTCTGGGCATGCTTTGAGGGTGGGGCCAAGATGATTTCTCATGGATTGACAGTGTGGTACCAGAGAATGAGGCAAGTGACAGATGCCAAGTGTTTGTGGCCCAGACCCTGCCAAGATGGCATTGGGTTGGCAGGACCAGAGAAGGTTCAGTATTAGGTGTGAGGTCAGAGATTCTCAGGCAGTTGTTAGTGAGCTTTTGATACTCAGCACCAGACTCAGCAGAGAGGGCTACCAGGAGGTACCCCTTAAGGTACCATGAGCATCAGATTGGCCTTAGCAGAGCCGCCATGGGATGAAGGCAGTCAAGTGGATGGACTCTGGGAAGGAGCGGGGAGGAAGAGCTGCAGGAGACTGATGGAGTTGGTCGCTGGAGAGGCTGAGAGGAGCAGTGCCACGGAGAGGGGCTTGAGCCTGTGTGTCAGGTGGTGCTGATAAAGGAACTAAAACTAAATTAGCTGTCATTTTGTGCCTTCCTGCCAGCCTGCGATGACTTGGTGCTGGGGATTGAGCCCTGGGCTGGCTGTGTCTGAACCGTGGTGCATACTAGACAGCTCCTCTCCCAACTGTGCTCTGTTCTGGGCACTAATTATTGTATTTAACACGAAGAAGTCATCCCCTCCTTTTCTTACAACAACAACAGTAAGCCTGCGTCTCCACCATTTCTTGCTGACCGCACAGTGCAGCTCAGCATTAGTTACAGAGCACAGAGGTCAACAAGGGGCTGTTTTGCCAGTATCCCCACCTCTGTTTTGTAACCGCTGCGGAAGAAAAAAAGGGGATGGAATTTCGTTGGCAGCTAAGGGTGCCATTTCAAAATAATTGGCCTTGGAAAATGATTAAGCCAGGTCCCTTACTTTTGGTTCTTTCATATCCTTTCGTTAGAGGAGTCAAGTGCGTTGTGTTTTGTACCTTCGAGCCCTACAGAAGTGTGCAGGGACACTTCAGTTTTGTGTCACGTAAGGAATCACAATGAAGAAAGTGCTGGGATTTTGCTTTCATGTTAAATGCCTCGCTGTTTAGCGATGCCTGGATTACTCATGAGTCCGCACATCTTCAGCCGGATGTTATAGGTTATAAATACGTCCGCTTGCTTGATCTGTGAAATCACAAGTTCATAGCAAAATGCTTGAAGCATTTAGCGGAAGGTGGTTTAAGGCCTATGTATACATCAATCTCTTTATATGGTACGGATGGAGTACGGTCCTATGCTCTCATAATAATATTTTAAGTTTTCTTGCCTGCTACTTCAGTTCACAAAGAACTGTTGCTTTTTGTTTGAGACAAAGTCTCACTGTAGCTCTGGCTGGCTTGAGCAGGTTGGATTAAAGGTCATAGAGATACCTGCCTTTGCCTCCTGAATGCTGGGATTGAAGGTATGTGCCACACCAAGCCACCTGAGGAACCAGCCACCCTTTGTTCCCTCCTTCCCTCCCTCCCTCCCTCCCTCCTTCCCTCCTTTCTTTCCTCCCTCTCTTCTTCCCTCCCTCCCTCCCTTCTCTCCCTCCCTTTGTATTCTGTGTGTGTATGTGTGTGTGTGTACCTCCAGTGTGCAGGAGTGTGTGGAGGGCAGAGGGTCTCAGATTCCATAGAACAGGAGCTGCAGATGGTTGTGAACCACCATGTGGGTGCTGGAAATCAAACCTGGTTCCTCTGGAAGAACAACGCGTGCTCTTAACCAGTGAGCCACATCTCCAAATCTACTTTTTATTTTTTTGATTGTTTTTATTTTCTGTGTCTTGGTGTTTTGCCCCATGTATGGCTGTGTGTCATGGGCATGCCTGGTGTCTGAGGCGGAGGTTGGGAAAGGACATCAGGGTCCCTGGTCCTGGAATTACAGATGGTCCTGACCCTTCAGGTGGGGTTATTGGGAACCAAATCTGGTCCTGTGCAAGAGCAGCAAGTTTCTTTAATCCCTGAGCCATCTCTCCAGCCTCTTGTTTGTTCTGAGACAGAGCTTTCGTATGTAATGCTGGATGGCCTGGAATTCAATAGGTAGGCCAGGCTAGCATCAATTACATGGTACTTACCTTGCCTCTGTCTTTGAAATGCTGGGGTTACAGGTACATACATGTCACCATGCCTGGCCATCAGAATATCACTTTTATTTTAGATCTAACAAGACATTTTGAATAATAGCAACAGCTAATCTATTTCTGATGATCAAAAGAAGTAGCTGACTTAGAAATACTCCTAATCCCATCTTATTCTTGTTCTTGAACAGAGTGTATATTTGTTGAAAGAATATACAAGAATAATCTGGAACATGGTTGGACTGAGTTTCTTTCCCTTCAATAGTGTATAGATTGAAGAATAAGCATTTCCCAGTACACTGATGAGGAGCAGTGAGAACCCCATCATCTAGCACTTTGCTCTGCCACCTCTTCTGCTCTAGGCATTTAGCCAAGTGCTGGGAATATAA
>NC_022009.1:79074904-79076198 GCF_000317375.1 Microtus ochrogaster
CATTGAGGGTCCAAAAGCTCTGGCTGTTCCCAGTTAGCGTTTCTCTCTCTCTCTCTCTCTCTCTCTCTCTCTCTCTCTCTCTCTCTCTCTCTCTCTTTCTCCTTCCTACTTTATGATAAGGATATAAGCTCTCAGCTGCTGCCCTAGTGCCATGCCTGCCTGTCTGCTGTCATGCTCACCATCATGATGTTCACTAACCCTCTGACACTGTAAGCGCTCCATAGACTCTTTCTTCTAAAGGCTGCCTTGGCCCCAGTCTCCTCATAACAAGAGAAAAGTGCCTGTGATGGCGTCTTAGTTCATTTTCTGTGGCTGTAATAGAATATAACGGACTAGGCAATCAATAAAGAAAAAAGGGCTCCTCACAGTTTCTATAGGGTTACCTACAGCCCCTAATCCATCATCAAGGCTCTACCTTCAGGACCACGCCTATCCTGAATCGCTTTCCGAAAGCTCCTTTTCCAGTGAAGGTCAGACACATTGGTGCTGTTCTCTGGGCTGTGCTGTCTTGAGCTTCCCCTGATGAGGTGTCCCTTAGAGTGCTGTGGTGGCACCTGGGGATCCTCCTCTGGGATTTGTCAGGGGAAGCTGTGCTAGATTTAGACCCTTTCCCATCACGGCCCTTTTAACTCCCTTTAAAGCTCACTTTGTATATCAAATTTTCTTTGTTTTAAAGGGAAAACAGGAAAGGTTGGTGCTTCCTGCCCATAAAAACAGCACCATCAAGGAGTTAACGGGGCCGTAATCTGTTTTTATCAGCATTTCGTCTCCCAGAGGAAGGAAGCTATTTGTCATGGCTCTAAATTTACTTTCTGCTACAATTGCTTTCATAAGAAAACTGTTATTATTCTTGAACAAGAGTCTTTGTAGTTGCTTTGTTTCCCAAGGTACGGTGACAGGCTTGGATTTTTTAATTATGCAGCTACCGTTAATTTCATTTGAAGCTGTAATTTTTAGATTACTAACTTGGACTCGTAACCTCATTCCCCTGAAACTGTAAGCCAATGGTAACGTTTAATTATCACGGCTGATAGAGATAAGTCGTTTTATTATAATATGGGAAAGGCTCCTTTTTCATAAAAGTTAAACAGTGAAAATTTATCTTAGAAGTCCATTAAATATCTTTAAGTGTTATTTCTATCCTGAGAAATTAATTGTGACTGTTAGGTGGGTTTTAGTTTTGATATGTTGGAAACACCACTCACAAGCCAATATGTCCTTTTCAGATTGTTTATATTATAGGTCTTTCATTTGTGTGGGGGTTTTATTTTGCTACCCTATTTTAATTTAATTT
>NC_022009.1:79077858-79081745 GCF_000317375.1 Microtus ochrogaster
GATCAGAAACCCATTGCCATTGTTCTTGAGTTCTCATTCTTCATTTATTCTTATTTTATGTGTCTGAGTGTTTTGTCTGCAGTATGTGTATGGCTCCACCTGTGACCTCCAGAAGAGGGTGTTGAGTCCTTGGAACTGAAGTTATGACTTGACAGTTGTGAACTGTCATGTGGGAACCAAACCTGAGCCCTCTGCAAGAACAACAGTGCTCTTCCTTACCTGCTGAGCCATTTCCCCAGCACCTATTTTGTGTTTTAATCAGAGAAGGTGATTAGTTCAAATAAGTTCATGGTCATGCTGTCTCATATGAAGAGTCGGTTTGGCATTCGAGGATTGAATCTACATTCTTTTTACCTTTGGGAATAATCCCTTACAAACGATGATTTCTGTCTGTGTGTTTGTGCTTGAGTGTGCAGGAGAGGGGACGAGGGTTTGTCTGGTTCACATTTCAGACTGTTCAGGGATGATGGATGTGGAGACCTCATTTGTTTATCTCTGTGTTGACAACCTAACTTAGAACCTATGTGTACAGGGCAAACACTGCCACCGGGCGGTCAGTAAGTTATTGCCGGTGGCCTTCTGGAATATGTCTCTTTTGTTCGTTTCCTTTTCCTCAGTGGCAGTGACGTGTGGAAGGAATCTGGATGGCACTGGACAACTCCTAGGTGGGGATCAGCAGCTGTACGGACGAGGCAGGATGCTCTGATTGATAGGACAAAGCAAAGCGGAAGGATTTTGGGTTGTATACAAATAAGAAAGTGCTATTAATGTTTCATAGTTTATTAACTAGGCACTTCATATACCCAGACAATAGCATGATGGAGTCCTGTGAACTTAATAGCTGGACTTTAGAGATGCCCAGTGTTCTGCCATGACATCTTCACTAAGAAGTGATGTTAGTGGAACCAACAGTCACTCTGCACCCCTTTTACCTACCCTGTTTCTGTAAGCAGGCACTATCTTGAAGTCCACACCTGGCATGGTATGCCCGTTTATGATTTAAATGACAGCTCTTAAGCCGCAGGAAATTGTGTTGCTAGTTTGTGTTTGGAAATTGACGTTTTCAGCAAGATTTCTATAATACTTGATTTATCTTTGGTTTTTGAAGTTTATTGATTGCATTGGAAGAGAGTCAGATCACTTGTATTCTATTGTGTGATTACACAGGGTTTTGGATGCCCAGTCGTAGATGTGGGGTTGAGATGATTGGCTTCCTGGTTTACACAAGGGCCTAGCAGTGTCCTGTGAGGGCCTAGTGGGCAGAATGAGTCTCGGATTAACCTGAACGCAGAATTGCTAGGCTGGTGAAAGATCCAGGGCTCCTGTCAAATTCCAACTCTTCCCCTCTGTTGTAATAGGAGCTGCAGGCTGCTTTTTGTCCCGCCCGGCTCCTGCACTGCTAGCTTTACACCAGAAATAACAGCATACAAACTGTATTCTTTTAAGCACTGCTTGGCCCATTAACTCTAGCCCTTACAGGCTAATTCTCATATCCCGATCAACCCATCTCTAATAATCTGTGTAGCATCAGTCTTACTGGGAAAGATTCAGCATGTCTGACCTGGCAGCTTGCTTCATGGCATCTGCCCGGGAGAGGGGAGCATGGCCTCTGAGCTCACTTCCTCTTCCTCCCAGCATTCTGTTCTGTTTACTCCACCCACCTATGTTCTAACCAATAAAATGGGCCAAAGGCAGTTTCTTTATTTTTTAACCAATGACCTTCCTCCATCAACCCTCCTGCCTGGAGGTCAATTTTGGAATTTAGTTTGTGTGAGATTGTGTTTGTTCTAATATTTATGATTTTGTTTGTTGGTTGGCTTTTCCATCAGCCTCTTGGGAGCTCTATTACTGTGTCTTCCCTATAGACTCATAGATTTCTTTTTTCTTAGGTCTTTTGAGAATTTTGACTGATAAAAAGCTTCTCTTTTTAAGATCCGGGCTATTTGGGGGTTGGGATCTGCCCCTGTCTCTCATGAGTCACTTTGGTTTGCTTCTCTGAGGTTTTCCTCACCCCTCGGTCATTCCAGCTGGTGATTAGCTTCCATCTGAACCATTTGGCAGGCGGGTTCCTGCACGCATGGGGTAGGGTGGATTTCAAGGCCTAGAGGATGGGCTGTTTCGTTTCACAACTTTTGAAGATATCCAGAGGTCTTTGCAGTCTCCCTTATAGTACTTTACCTTGAGAAAATAGTGTTCTGCATCACAGCTGTGCATGGGAACTGGTTCCACTTCCCAGTTCGGCTTGGCCTGAACCCAGAATCTCCTTTAGACTCTGCCCTTTTTGGACCCCGCGCCCCAGTGGGCTGCTCTCAACCAGCTGGGCCAGGGCAGCGAAGACTTTCAGTTCTCCTTGCTTTGAGGGTCTATGTGGTTTCGTGTAGTGTCTCTGTGTATGTTAAAAACCCTTTTCATTTGTTTGAAATATAGCTCGGCAGGAAGGATTGCTGTTTTATTTTAATTAATCAGTCTGTTAACTTACATGTCTTTGTAATGAGTGGATGGGTGTGGGCCAGAGCCACTGTGCTGCCGGGGACTTGTTTTCTCCTTCACCGTGACTCCCAGGGGAGGCTAGGGAGTAAGCTCAGGCTTGAGCAAGCAAGGGCTTAGGACTGCTGAGCAAGCCCACACCTACTGTCCCTTCTAAAAAAGGTTTTAAAATTTTTATTTATTTATATATTTATTTATTTGTTTTTCGAGACAGGGATTCGCTGTAGCTATCAAGCCTGTCCTGGAACTAGCTCTTGCAGACCAGGCTGGCTCAGACTCATAGGGATTCGCCTGCGTCTACCTCCCGAGTGCTGGGATTAAAGACGTGTGCCACGGCCGCCCAGCAAAATTTCTTTTTATTTATGTCGCACGTGTTTTGCCTGTGTGTGTGTACCACATATGTGCACCCGAGGGCATTGGGGCTCCTGGCACTGGAGCTACAGGTTGTGATCTGTCTTGTGGGTGCTGTAGGTGGAACCAGGGTCCTCTGAAGAGCCGCCAGTCCTCTGAGTGGCTGAGCCATCCCACCATCCCCACCCCTCCAACCCCCCAAGAGGTAGGGTCTTTTAATCGAGGTCTGACTGTTAGCTTGACACTTGTTATGTAGTCTGATTGGTCTTGAACTCTTGGAACGCCTCCTACCTCAGTTTCCCTAGTTCTGGGATTGCAACTGTGGCCATCATGCCCCATAGGAAGGATTCATGGTATTTCAGAACTGCCCATGGTAAGCCGAGTAAGGCTTGTCCTCAAAGGCCCTGTGTAATCCTGGGTTCAGATGTGTCTGTAATACGCTTCTCAGGCTTTTCCCATTGTTCTGGTCAGGCAAACTTTCAAGACCACTGCAGGTTTCCTGTTGTTAACAAACTACTGCACCTGTAGCGGCCTGCAACAACAGGATGTATTCTTCTCCGCACCACACATCAGAAGTCGCTGCACATTGCTGAATCTGCTTCCTAGAGTCTAGTCCTTGCTTACCTTAGCCTAGAACGCTTCCTCTGCCTTCAACGCTAGCAGCATGCCATCCCGAGCCTCCCAGACTGCACTCTGCTTCCCTCAGCAAAGTCCTCTCTGACGCGAACCCTCCCGCCTCCTCCAAGGACTCTGGAACTATTTAAGTCTTATTTAGATAATCCAGACTAACCCTATCTTGAGATGTCAATTGAATCCTGTCTTCAAAGTCCTCTTGGCCACTCTCCTCGTGCTGTGGATATTGGCCTTTGGGCTGGGCATTATGGTGTAGTCCTGTGGTCACAGAGGATTGCTTGAGTCTGGGAGGGACGTGGGAGCCAGCTGGGACATCAAGGGAACACCTCGTCTCATAAAGAGGAATGTGCTTTAATGTACTTTTTTTGTCTGCATTCTTTGCCTTATTTGTTCACCTAGGTGTGCGTGTTTTTTAA
>NC_022009.1:79081886-79082441 GCF_000317375.1 Microtus ochrogaster
GACCTCATTACAGATGGTTGTGAGCCACCATGTGGTTGCTGGGAATTGAACTCAGGACCTTTGGAATAACAGACAATGCTCTTAACCCCTGAGCCATCTCTCCAGCCCCCAAATATTTATTTATTTATTATGTATACAATGTTCTGTCTGTTTGCCTACAGGCCAGAAGAGGGCGCCAGACCTCATTACAGATGGTTGTGAGCTCCTCCCATCTTGTATTCCTCTCTAGGGCTGGGATTAAGGGTGTGCACCACTACCCCCGGTTACTATGGCAAACTGGGATTAAAGGTGTCTGTTACCACTGCCTGGTCTGTCAGTTGATTAAATGAATCAGACCACCCTCCAGAGTGTGGGTGTGAATCAGACCGCCCTCCAGAGTGTGGGTGTGAATCAGACCGCCTTCCAGAGTGTGGGTGTGAATCAGACCTTCTCTAGAGTGTGGGTGTGAATCAGACTGCCCTCCAGAGTGTGGGTGTGAATCAGACCACCCTCCAGAGTGTGGGTGTGAATCAGATCACCCTCCAGAGTGTGGGTGTGAATCAGACCACCTTCCAG
>NC_022009.1:79082603-79086316 GCF_000317375.1 Microtus ochrogaster
GAATAAAGGTGCCCTTTCCAGATTTCTGCCTGGTCAGTCACAGACGTGTGGGCCAGATGTTTCAAACCTCTCCTGTCTGAGCCTCCCTTTCTTCTGATACATAGAAACAGATGTGTAGATTAGAGAGCTACTCCGATGTGTGTGCTTGTGGAATGCTTGCTGTCTGTGCCCCATCCTGAGATACAGCGATGATGCTAAGCCAGGAAGAAGTGAGGCCCTTCCTCACACCTTCCTGACGCGCCCACTTTTACCGGCTGTGAAAGGAAGTGTGCTTGATTTGGGCGTTACAAAGTCAGAAAGAAGATCCCTCGTGAAGGGGCATAGGGCCTTTTCTCAGCTCTCCATCGTTTAAAATTGTGAGGTGACTGTGAGAAGCTACACAACAGAACTGCCAAGGAGTAGCAGCTGAGGGAGGGAGGGAGGACTTGAGGGAATGTTTGCTTTGTTCCCTGTGTACTAGCCACAGTGCTGGAGGCCGTGAGTTCCCCGCCACCGGACACTGGTTCTGTGGTCCCACAGGTGATTTCTTTTGTTCTTACATTTTGGCTCTTTAACCAAGATTCTAGAAAGAAAATGTTTTGGATAAAAATACAAATAGATGAACACTATCAGTTTTATTTGTATCTCTACATATGTAAGTATCTTATTTTAAACCAGCTCATATAAAGCATCTTTAGTATTGTTTAACCCATAAACAATGTTACATATTAGCAGAAAAATTCAAGCGATAATTTGTGTATTGATAAACAGAGTTTACCAAGTCTTTTAGTAATATGATGCTAGAAAAATCTAGTTTTGAATTTTGAATTTTCCCAAGTGGGTATTACACTGCCACATTAGCCCAGGAGATGAGTGACCGCAAGTGTACAAAGGTTCTCTACCCCACTCTACAAACCCCCTCCACCCTTCTCTGAAACCCGCTCAAGCTAGCTGTGCCTCCTGTGGGTTAATTATAATCCCTGTGTAGTTTACCATTTATTTGTTTTTGTTTTTCAGTGATTGTAGCTGTGAGTTTTGTAACTCCTATTACACACAGGTGTGCTCGCTCTTCTGATTGTGTTCCACAAACCTGTAAATAAAATGACTGAGTATGTCATGCTTTCTTCTTGCCCAGATGGCATTCCTTTTAAATAGCTAAGCTCTCTGCCCTGTTTTCATCTGGATGGCTTTAATGGCCTCTTGTGCCTCTGTATTTTAACATACTTGATGTTGATTGCAATGAACTTCCAGAGTAGTTCTGCAAACAGTTTTCACATGTTCTCCAGGGCTCAGGCAGGCCTGTAAGTTCCAAGGGAGGTGGGAGCATAGGAGTCCTTCCTTGCGAATGCCTCTTGCTCCTGGAGAGACCAATGTGGGAACAGATGGTAGAGCGAGGAAGGAAACAATAGCTTCCTATTCCAGGAACATAGCTTGCTGGGAAGGGAGGACTGGCTGAGCCGTTTGGGGAGGAGTGGGAGGACGGGGGGGGGGGGCTGCAGGCCCACTGGGTTGTGAAGGTAAAGAAAAATAATTTTCATACGAACAGCTCAGAATCATGGGCTGCCTAGTGTTACACGTGCTGATACTGTGCAAGCTTCCAGTTGCTTCACGTGCAAGCCTTGTAATCACGTGACCGCTGAGACACCATCGTTGCCTTCTGCATAACTGAGGGTTAGATTAAATTAATTACTACAACAGTATCCATGGAGGCTTGTGTGTTTCCGTCAGCTTTCTGTATCTAAGGGTTTCACATTCATGGATTCAGTCACCTGGATCAAAAATTGCTTCATGAGCACTGATTTTCTTGTTGCTATTCCTCTGACAGTTTGGTAATGTCGCTTAGCCTTGACACTGCTTTAGCTAGTTTGAGTCACCCAGAGGTGGTTTGATGCTTACAGGAGGATGTTACAAGTTATACACTGTGACGACTGTTTCTATGAAGCTTGAATTTGCTGTATGTGGTGACGGGTTCTGGAACCAGCGCCCTGGGGATCCTGAGGGATGCCTGCCCTGCTATGAACGTGACTAAGATGTAGATGCCTGGACAGCGCTGGCGCTGTGTAACTGAACCTCCATCTCTCCTCAGCTGGTCAGCCTGCTGCTCATCGGGATTGCCGCTTGGGGCATTGGCTTCGGGCTAATCTCCAGTCTCCGAGTGGTGGGCGTGGTCATCGCCGTGGGCATCTTCCTGTTCCTGATTGCGCTGGTGGGGCTGATTGGCGCTGTGAAACATCATCAGGTGTTGCTGTTTTTTGTATCCTTTTTAAAAACGAGGATTTTTACCCCATCAGGTGACGTTCTCACTCACTATTGGTTATATTTCAATGGTTGCTACTAATTTAATATCATTCATTGCTACGAAGCCACCCTTAGGAGGACAATGTATGAATATGTGTAAAGAGAAAGCCTTATGTTTACTTATGCCCCACCCTTCCCCATCACGTCATTTTGAGTTCTGTAGATGGAGCTGTAGGCCTGCTTTTCGTTCCGCCCGGCTCCCGCACAGCTAGCTTTACACCCGAAATAACAACACGGAAACTGTATTCTTTTAAACACTGCCTGGCCCATTAGCTCTAGCCTCTTAATGACTAATTGTCACATCTTGATTAACCCATTTCTGATAATCTGTGTAGCACCACGAGGTGGTGACTTACCTAGAAGATTCAGCTTGTCTGACCTGGCGGCTGGCTCCATGGCGTCTGACCCAGAGAGGAGAGGCATGGTGATTGCCTCACTTCCCTCTTCCTCCCAGCATTCTGTTCTGTCTACTCCACCCACCTAAGGGCTGGCCTATCAAAGGACCAAGGCAGTTTCTTTTTTAACCAATGAAAATAACAATAGACAGAAGACCCTCCCACATCAGAGTTCTATTATCTGGGCATAATTCTGATTTTCCTGCAAATGTTCAGAGTTGAACTGAACTCATTTCGTTACTTCTAGGCCTTCCTAACACGTTAATTTTTGGTTGAGAATTTTACAGTGTTTTATTCTCTAGATTTAGTTGTCTATATCTGTTTTTTTTTTTATTTTAGAGGTTTCAGAATTTATTTCATTTTGAATGTGAGTTTTTCAAAATCTAATTGTCCTCTTTCTTTTTGAGACAGGCTCTCTGTAGACTGGACTGACCTCTGGCTTGGACAGTCCTCCTGTCTCTGCTTCTTAGGCTGTGGGATTACAAGTGTGTCCCACCATGCCTGCTGTATGTAATTATTCATATCTGTCTAATGAATTGGTAGTTATAGTGTATTAGGAAAATGATACAGTGTATCACTTTGAACTTTAGTAACACCTTTCTAGTTTCTAGGTGAATTGCTTAGAGTGGACTGTCAACATGCCTGCTGGATGATCTTACGCTGCATTTGCAGTGTCCCTAGCAGCAGGTAAAGGCACTTGCTGCCAAATCTGAGGACCAGACTTCAATCCCCGGGACCTGCACGGTGGTCAGAGAGAACTGACTCCTGAAAGTTTTCCTCTGCTGAACAGTGCAGCACAGGCAGACATACCGTGTGTATGCCCCTGCCACACTCACACGCCTGATGAAGAGATAAGGGTAATAACAAAAGATAATTTAAAATAGTCCTTAACTTGTAACTCATAGTATATGATCATTCTCCTGCTCGTATTTATTGTTCAGTTCTCCGTGTCTTGTGCTTGCTTAGCGCTGAATCAGGACCAACAGGTAAGTAAAGATTTTTTTTCCTTTTTCTTTCTTTTTTTTATTTTTTATTTTTAAT
>NC_022009.1:79087805-79089560 GCF_000317375.1 Microtus ochrogaster
TGCTGTGGCTTCCGAAGCTACAACCCAAATGTCACCTGCCCGGCTGTAAGTCAGTTCTGTTTGTTTTCCTTGAATGTGTTCCCTACAGTTTAATAGGGATTCACAAAGAAGAAGAGGCCTTTCGATGCTGAATTATATTTCAGGACTGTTTGGCTAATGCCTCTGCTCCACTTTTCATAGGTACCACTGTCACATTTACCCATTCCGTGTACGGTGAGACCCGCCACATTTATTTTCTTGCCTGTAATTCTTCCTCATTCAGTTCCTTCCTATAACAAGTTGTGAGGGAGACATGATCAGTCTCAGAGATTTTTGTTTTTGCAGTTTATAAGAGAAGGGTCTGTATTAAATCACTCTCTTAACTAGCCCAACACCTCCAAGGTAGAAGACCATAGAACCACCCTCCCCACTTTCCCTTCCTCCGCCTCACAATTTCTCACTCTTTCTGTTTGGATTTGAGCTACTTACTGATGGACCAGTGGGATCCATCTTTCTGTTTCCTACCAGACGGTTCCACCTAACTCAACTCCAGTCCTGTAGGATAGGCTCAGGGCTTGGCTCTTCTAGAACATTCATATTTTGGGGCAACTCCTCTTACAAACTGTCTAAGGCCTAAGCTGTATGTCTCTCTTCATGGAGGCCTTTGTGAGACTGTTTCTCTGTATGGGTCTGTATCCATTGCTATGAAACATGTGATCACAAGATTTATGGCCTAAGAGAGCTGTCTGTTTATCCTCTCCACTTTCCATGGGAGTCCAGGTGTGGTTAGCCGAGTCCCCTGCTCAGAGGTCTTAGTTTGTTCTCCAGACGCTGTGATAAAAACCTGCCGAAAGCAGCTCAAGGGAGAACGGGATTAATCTCCCTTGTAGTTCCAGGTTCTGTTCTGTCATTGTGGGAACGTCACACAGCAGGAGCTCGGGGAGCTGGTTCCATGGCAACCACTGTTAGGCGGGGAGAACAAGGAACGCGCATGCGCGCTCCTGCTCCGTTCACATTCTCCCGCGCTCCTGCTCGGTTCACATTCTCCCCTCCCCTGTCTAGGGAGAATGGTTGCATCCCTGATGAAGGTGGTTCCTGCCACATTTTAACATGTTCATGTTCATAGCATATTCAAGACAACCCCTCGCTGGTGATTCTAGCTGTCATGCTGACTGTTAACACCGGACTCTCACGGTGCTGAAGTGAGGTGTCGGTGGAGACTGGAATTCACGCGAGACTCGGTGTCCTCGCCTTGCTCAGGGGACGTCTGTAGGCTCATTGTTCTCGCAGGATTGTCCTGTTTGCTGGTGGCTGTCAGCCGGGGTCTTAGTCACCACGGTGAAGTGGGCACTATGACCAAGAGAGCCGTACTAGAGAAAGTGTTTAGTTGGGGGCTTGCTTACAGTTTCAGAGGCTTATTCCATTATCACCGTGGAGGGGGATAATGTGGCCTACAGGCATGGTGCTGGAAAAGGAGGTGTGTGTGTGTGTGTGTGTGTGTGTGTGTGTGTACGTGTACACATACATACAGAGAGAGATAACTGGGCTTAGCATGGTTCCAAACCCACCCCTGATGACACACTTCCTCCTAATCCCCATATCCTTTCAAACAGTTCCACTCCCTGGTGACCAAGCATTCCGATGTATGAGCCTATGGGGGACATACTTATTTCAGCCACCACAGCTGGGTATCAGACCACGCATGCGAGTCAGTGTGAGGACCTCTGGGCTGGTGGAATGGAGTCTTACACAGTGCAGTCTAGACGTCCACCCATC
>NC_022009.1:79089919-79091353 GCF_000317375.1 Microtus ochrogaster
AAGGGGGTGGAGCCTACAGAGCATGTGCAGTCTAGACGTCCACCCATCCCATTTATAGTTCACAGAAGGGGCGGAGCCTACAGAGCACGTGCAGGAAATGGCCATCTTGGAAATCTATATACAATTTAAAATCCATCCTCAGACTGGATATAGCACCCTAGCCCTGAAGCTTGTTCGTGAGCAGTGTTAGTTCTTACGTGTTTTATTTCCTGTACACGCACTATGAAGTAACAGGTCCTGTCTTTTCTTTCGGCAGAGCTGTGCTAAAATGACCCACAAGTGCTTACCGTGCGCCCCCATCATCGAAGCGTATGCTGGAGAGGTTTTGAGATTCGTTGGAGGCATTGGCCTCTTCTTCAGCTTCACAGAGGTTGGTTCTCCCCCTTGGTTGTAGGGAGTTCTGGTTTGTATTTAGGACACAGCATTGCACTTCAGCATAACATCTGACACTAGAAAGCTCCCTTTCCCTGAGGTCACTCAGTGTGGATGGAACACCCCCAGCTTGGAATCAGACATCTGGCAAACCCAGCATGGACTCTGTGATGGGTGCCATTCTTGACCTGCTTACCCCTGTAAACAGTTAAAAAATGAAGAAATTAGGCTGAGTGGCTCTGGGCTTTCTTCTCTTTTTAGACTTACACGATAAATTATGGTATAATTTCATCATAAGCAGAACATTAGTGTTATTTAATACATGTTAATATATAATATTATAATCCACACATATGCATATATGCATGTAACGATTTGCTTTTAATTATTGCCTCTGTTGCTGGGTGGTGGTGGTACATGCCTTTAACCCCAGCACTTGAGAGAAAGAGACAGGCAGATCTCTGAGTTCAAGGTCAACCTGGCACACAGAGTGAGTTCCACAACAGCCAGGGCTGTACAGGAAAACCCTGTATCTGAAAAAAAACAAAACAAAACTGGAAGAAATCTGGGAAGGGGAGTTGTGAGACGATCTTTCCCAGAGAAGAGCTCACTGGTGGGTTATCCAGTACCAAGTGGTCAGCCCTGAAAACATACATAGAATAACATACATGGACTGAGAAGGGTATGTCTAGGAATGCGCATCCATGCACGCACACGCGCACACACACACACGCACGCAAGAACAACTAATGAAAGAAGAGGCATGAATCTGAAGGAAAACAGACAGGGAAGGATATATGGGAAGGTTTGGAGAGAAGAAAGGAAGGGAGAAATGTAATTGTATTATAGTCTCAAAAGTAAAAATGTATGAAAATTGTGTTACTTTCAACTGAAAATTGCCTCTGAAACTGAAAGGATAAAAGGTGGCAGAAAGTGGTCCCTGTGGTGGGCCCTGTGGTGGGCCCTGTGGTGGTCCCTGTGGTGGTCCCTGTGGTGATCCCTGTGGTGGTCCCTCTGATGGGCCCTGTGGTGGTCCCTGTGATGGGCCCTGTGGTGGTCCCT
>NC_022009.1:79091724-79093469 GCF_000317375.1 Microtus ochrogaster
CCCTGTGGTGGTCCCTCTGATGGTCCCTGTGGTGGTCCCTGTGGTGGGTCCTGTGATGGTCCCTGTGGTGGTCCCTGTGGTGGTCCCTCTGATGGGCCCTGTGGTGGTCCCTGTGGTGGTCCCTTTGATGGTCCCTCTGATGGTCCCTGTGGTGGTCCCTGTGGTGGGCCCTGCTAATGTGCGCCGCTGAGAAATTACACCCAGAAACAGATCTAACACAAGAGGTTTATTGGGCGAGGAGGAGAAGAGAGAGAAAGAGCGAAAGGCCATCTCAGAGTCTAATCTCTGTCCTCTTGTCTGATCTCTGCTCCCTCACCTTGCCCACGTCGGCTCCCTCTTATCAGGGCTACAGTGACCGCACCCTCGAGCCCACCTGGAAGACCCCTCATAGCGTAATGACACCGTCAAAGGCCCCTTTACCTCAGAACGTATTCTGGGCAGCACGCAGTCCACCATAGGTCTCATATTTCAGTGTGATTAGGGCCTGCCCTTTAATTTGTCTGAAGTCTCTCCTCTGAGCAAAAAGCAAGCAAAAGTGATTCAGAAGTTTCAGTTATTCTGTTGATTAACTCAATCTATAGAGCACTTAGTTTTTCTTCTTTTAATTCCAGATCCTGGGTGTTTGGCTGACCTACAGGTACAGAAACCAGAAAGACCCTCGCGCCAACCCCAGTGCTTTCCTTTGAGGAGAAAACAAGGAAGAGTTTCCCCGTGTTGATCTTGCTCCCTTTCTCTAATCTTAAGTTAAGCTTCTTTGTTCACTGATAGAGCAAACAGTATCTGAAAACTACATTATCAACAGTGGAATTAAATATTTTCACTCTTAACGTTTCTCTAAACGTGTTTTGTTGACATTGCTGAAAAAGCAGCTGAAATTCATTGTGTCCCCGACCCTCAGTGGTCCCTGTAATCTGCTGTTCTTGGTGTCTGGCACTGTCCACTGTGGCCTTTCCTGCTGTAAAACTGTATATGGCACCCCTGGGGAAGTGGTCCTGCACCCCAACATCTCGGTCTCCCCGGGATTACAGCAGGGAGTGCCGTGCTGTGCAGGTAGCTCCCGCCGAAGACAGTTGAAGCTGATGAAGCCGGCGAGGCAGAGGGTCTGATGCGTTCAGTTCCGTAGGCGACATCTAAGTTCCCTGTACCTTTTGTCTTTTCAGGAAAGCTGCACTGTAGAGACAAGTGTTAGCATAGAAGTGATCATTTAGTTCTCGTAGTCCATCACGATTACATCTGTGTAGTCTAGAAGTAGCTGTGTCTTTAGGAAACTGAAGTTTAGGTTTTGACTTTTATACTCAAGGGCAAAGGAGGTGACACCGTTTGGGAAATGTTCTGGTTTGTGACTGTCAGCCTTTGAAATGGGATGAGCTTGAGGAAGATAGTGTATATATGTATAATCTGGCATCCTTTTGTTTTAAATAATTTGAAGTTTAAAACACTGTATTTGTAAGCAACTTGCAATCGCTACGTTGGCCCATGTAACAAAAAGATATTTGGTTATCTTAAATAACCTTGTCTTGATATTTCTTGGTATTGTGACAGTGAGTTGTCAAATGCAAACATATTTAAATGTGCTACCTCCCATAAGTTGAGAGAAAAATGATGTTTGTGGCTTGTATGTTACATTAAAAATTAAAAGCTGGAACCCTTTCTTGGTGTTTGGGTTTTGAATCAAAAGAAGGTACTGGGAGCACTGATTACCAAGGTAAGTCAGTGTCCTCCATCTGCTCTCTGATAGCTTCTAC
>NC_022009.1:79094261-79094930 GCF_000317375.1 Microtus ochrogaster
TGGATAAGTTTCAGACCAAGAAGGCTCTCATGGGCTGACACGCAGATTAATGCACCTTGGAGCACTTTGTCGCTCTGCCTCTTCTGTGATTCTCTGGTTCCAGTAAGTCCTGTACAGAAGTAGACCGTGTTGTCTCTAGGGTGTCATTGCTGAGCACTGTGGCCACCTGGGCTGAGCTGCTTGTGCCATAAGATGGGAGATGTGATCATGAAATGAGCGTGTTGAATTGTTTTCGTTTTCAATCATCCTGTATTTTTTTCTGTTTCCTCAGCTGCAGTTCAAAATATCTGACAAGGTTCTGGACCCTAGGATACTTGTCTTGGTGTAAACGGTTGCAGATGGAAAGGCTGTTGCACAGAGACCATACAGCTTGCTTACGCCTTGGTTTGTGCTCTAATTGCAATGCATTTATTGTAGTCAGACAGTTACAAAAACAGGATCTGTTCCCCACACCCATATTAGTGGCTCACAGTGGTGTGTAACTCCAGTAGCTTCAGGGGGGATCTGATGCCTTGGACCCCTTAGGCACCTGCATACATGCACATACCACAACACACACACACAGCACACAAAATGAGAAAAATAATTTTTTAAAAAGATTTCTTTCTTTCTTTCTTTCTTTCTTTCTTTCTTTCTTTCTTTCTTTCTTTCTTTCTTTCTTTCTTTCTT
>NC_022009.1:79095600-79122098 GCF_000317375.1 Microtus ochrogaster
CCTGCAGAGCCCAGGCAAGGCTCCTGATTGCAGGAGGGGTGCTCCCCTGTGCATCTGCAGCCAGAGTGTGATGCCCAGAGAACAGTGCAGATCTCAAGTCACAGCAAACCACTGTGCGGCAAACCTTCCGTTCCTTCCCCTCCAAACCTTTTATCTCCTTGCAGAGGAGTTCACTGCGTATGTAGTTCTCTGACTTCCCTGTGTACACATCCCCTTAGAGGAATGGCTGATTGCCCTGTGTACACGACCCCCTAAAAGAAAGGCCGAACGCCCCGGGGAAAACGTCCCCTTAGAGGAATGCCTGACTGTCCCGTGTACACGTCCCCTTAGAGAAATGCCTGATTTCCTTGTGTACATGTCCCCTTAGAGGAATGCCTGACTTCTTTGTGTACACGTCCCCTTAGAGGAATGTCTGATTTCCCTGTGTACATGTTCCCTTCAGAAGAATGTTCCTTACATCATTTTTTAATCAACCTTGGTGTGAAAGGTGTAATTTTAGCTCAGGAAATTACTGCTAGTGCAGAGGGGAAAGGGTTCACTGTAATCTCTCCCGTCTGAGCTCACCATAGGTGAAGTTCATCTCTGATACTCTGCTCTGGGGACAACATAGTGTTTGCTGTGAAAACCAGTTCTGCATGCTCAACCTTGAAAATACAGCACCAAAGGGAACCTTCCAGAGAGGGAGAGGAAGCCAGGCATTCAGTTCTTGGTTTCTCTGAGCCAAGCCCTCCTTCTTCAATATCCCTAAATATTTGTTTAAACCCTGCTTCGGTTAATTCATCACTTTGTAAATACATTAAATATGTGAAGCTATTTGGCTTTTTAGCTGAGAAAATACTGAGACCGGAGCACATTAGACACACTGTAGCTGTAACTGACTGCTTAGGTAGGGATGGTTTTATTGGGGGTGATATCAACATTAAAGAGCAACTTTACGAGGCTTCTAGCTAGTGAGGGGGTTTATGCAGGCAGTGTTTGATGGGAAGAGATGGGAGAGGATGAGGCTAGTGCTATTTTCCTTTTCCTTTTAACTTTTGAAGTTAGTTTTTAATTATGTGTATATGTGTTTGTGTGTGGGCTATGTGCATGTCAGTACAGAGCCCATGCAAGCCAGGAGAGGGTGTTGGATCTCCTGGATCTGGAGTCACGACAGTTCTGAACTGCCTGATGTGTGTGCTGGAAACTGAACTTGGATCCTCATGAAGAGCAGCAAGTGCTCTCGGCCACCATGGCATTTCTCCAGCCCCATCCTGCAGTTTTTCTGGAATGTCCTGTCATACCTGGACACAGTAGTCCTTGAGACTCCCCGGCTTTGAATCCAGCTGCTGCCACTACTTTCCTTAGGGACAACTATCATGGAGATTCATTCTCGAATGAGTCCTTGAGGGAGTCGCCACAGGTAAAGTATGTGTCACAGGATGGACTTTGCCGTCTGTGGAGGGCAAAACTGCAGCCTTTGCTTGCTTTCAGGATCTCATTCTTTTCGAAGAGATGAGGTCATAACTTGGCAAGGGGCCATCTACTAAGCCAACGTGATCACAGCTTCTTAAACTGAATGAGGAGAGTTCTGATCTTACTCAGAACTTTTTCTGTCCTTCCTGCTCTGTCTCCAGTTCTCAGGAGTGATGATAAAAATACCCCAGCAGCTACATAAAATGACTGACGGCTAGGGGAAAACAAAAACAAACCCAAATCAAAGCAGATTAAATGATCGTTTGAGCGGATTGCTTCTGCAGCAGGTGACAGTGGCTTATCCCAGTGTGTTTACTTAATGGCTGATCTATGCTAGCAACATTTGTTTTTAAACCGGAACTTTCTATATAGTCCTGGCTACCTTGCAACTCACTATATAGAGCAGGCTGTCCTCCTGCTCCCAAAGATTTGCTTGCTTCTGCTCCCCATGGGCTGAATTAAAGGTTCGTCCTCAGTCAGTTAAAGGCAGTTTTCTTTCTGCCTCTCTCACCTGTGGGGTCTAAGATAAAACACACACATATGTAAATTTATTATTTTAATCGTTATAAACATACAGTTACATGGCATTAAGTACATTTTTTATTTCACAACTCTCACTATCTGGTTTATTTATATTTTAAAAATTATTTCTATTTTTTATATGAGTACTCTGCATATATACCTGCAAGCCAGAAGACGACATCAGATCTTATTACAGACGGCTGTGAGCCACCATGTGGTTGCTGCTAACTGAACCCCGGTCCTCTGGAAGAGCAGCCATCTCTTAACCACCGAGCCATCTCTCCAGCCCCTTAATTACTTTCTTGTTCCTGTCAAGAGATGCCGTGGCCAAGGTGGCATATAAAAGAAAGCATTTATTTATGGCTTTGCTTACAGTTTCAGAGGATGGTTCCATGTCTGTCATGGTGGAGGGCAAGGCACCAGACAGACACGGTCCAGCAACGCAGAACTCACATCTTCTCCACAAGCCTGAGACAGAGAGGGACTGGACCTGGCCTGGGCTTCTTCTGAAACCTCGAAGCCCCCCCCCTGCCCCGCAGTGACACTCCTCCACCCACAAGGTCACATGGCCTAATCCTAGAGACCGAGCAATCACACTAGCCTAGGAGGCTGGTCTCATTTGTCTTGCAAACTGGAATGCCACATCCATTAGGCAGTAAAAGCACCCCTTTGTTCCCCCTTCCCCGGCCTTTAATGACCAGATTTGCTCTTCTGCACAGTAACACAGGCCAGGATTTCTGCACTGCTCACCCAGCAGTACCCTTGGCACCTCTGAGCTGCAGCTTGTCTCCCCCTCTGTCCACTGACAGACGCGTGGGTTGCTTCTTCCACCTTTACCTGCTGGGGATAGCGCAGAGCATGGGTACACGCACCTGCCCTGCTTTCAGTTTTGAGTACACACACATGCATTGCTGACCTGGGTTCTCACTTCACGCTTACAGTTTGAGGCACCACTGGCCTGTTTTTCATACCATTTTATGTTCCCATGGTTACTGACATTTTTCTTCAGCCTTTAGACATAAAACTCTGCACTCAGCTCGAGTCTTGTGATTATGTGTCAAATAAATACTCTAGGTACATTTTGACCTTAACTTTAAGCACAAATAGAAGATTATGAATGTTGGGAGTTGGATTTGGTGGGAAGAGTGGCCTTGCTCATGTTGCCATGAGTGAGTTCTACAACACATGCCCTCGGGGTGGCATCCCCAGCTCTTTTAGGTTTTGGCTGCACAGATTTCATATTTCCTGTGGTTACAAATGTAAGAAAGGACTCTTCAGTTCTTTCTGTATGATCTCTTCCAGTTTTCCATGCTAATTATTTTTAAAAGAATTTTAAAGATTTATTTATTTTACCTTATGTGTGTGTTTTGCCTGTATGTATGTATGTATGTATGTATGTATGGGCACCACATGCATGCTCAGTGCCCAGAGAGTCCAAAAGAGTGTGTGGGATCTTAGAACTGGAATCATAGGCACTTGTGAGCTGCCTTATGGGTACTGGGAACCGAACCTGGGTCTTCTGCAGTAGCCGTAAGTCCTCTTAACCTCTGGACCACCTCTCTAGACCCAAACATTTCTTTATTTGTTTGTTGTGTGTGTGTCTGTGTGTGCATGCACACATGTGCATGCCACGGCTCACATGTGGAGGTCAGGGCACAACTTACAGGAGCTGTTTTTACCTTTCCCCATGTGGATCCGGGGATTGAAGTTAGACCCTTAGTGGCAGGTGCTCTCACCTGCTGAGCTATCTTTGCCTGCCTCTCTGGAGCTTCCTAAATGCAATAATTTCCCTTTTTCAGCACATGTACGCCTCCTGCTTGTGAGAGGTGGAAAAGCACTCTGGGAAAATCAACAAGGCCAATCATTTGTTCAGAAAAGGAACTCTGCAGTGATGTTACCCACCCTGAGCACATCAGGGGTGTGTGTGTGTGGGTGAGGGGGTGACGGGCAGGAAGTCCCCATGACTATGTGAGATTCAGTGTGGCCAGCCAGGTAAGAGTGAAGCCAGACAAAGCCGGCTCACTGCCTGATGCTGCACCTCCTCCCTTCTCCAGACAGTAGTGACCTCTGACCTCAACCTCACCACTGACTCTCACTGCCCTTTGCTTCCTCCTGGTGACAGGTGGAGGAGCTGGGGCAATCAGTCTGAGCCCTCTCAAGACCTGGTTTCTGGCTCCTGCAGATGGCGCCTGCTCAAGGGCACGTCTCGGCTTCTCTAAGGTGTTCTTAGTGTGCGGGCTAAGAACAGGTCCACTAATGACTGTTCTAGTGGGAGAGGCTCCCGGAGACAGCATCTGATGTGCTGGAGGCTTTCTCTGAGATCACCGAGTGGAGAAAAAGCTGCCTATAATCAAGTTACTAAGTGTGTCCTAGGGGTTTCTAGCTAGCATGGGAATGGCTGCTTCTATATGAGATTCCATTTTGTGTGGGAGTGGGGTGCCTTCCTGTGTTATCTTTTACAGGAAAGCACGTGCTGTGTAAGCTTCTGCAGGGTGAGCCCGTGTCTCATCAGGAATACCGTATAATGTGTCAGGATGACGGCAACAATCTTGATGGCATTGTCTGAATTAGCTTTGTCTTGTTCCTTTATGAGCATTTTGTGTATATCCAATGTTCCTGTTTAGCTAGTAAAACTGAAACCAAGTAACCTTTTCTTTCTTTCTTTTCCTTTTTGCCACCCTCCCACCCTCCCTTTGACACTCCCTCCCTCCCTTCCTTCCCTTTTTCATTTGAAAAAAATAGTTTGAATTTTGAGACAACACCCCTCTCTGCAGTTCAAGCTTGCCTCTAGTTCAGTACAGTGGTCTCAGCTCTAAGAAGAACTTAGCCACGGACTGCTGTGTCAAGCTGGTCCAGATAGCTTTTCTATGAAAAACTAAAACAACTCTCCTGTTGGAGTACTCACAAGACTTTATTTTTTAGAAAACCATGCTCACTGTAGTAGATAAGAATATCTTCCCATGTTATGGGTGTTTAAAAAATACATCTGTCGTAACATTCAACTGTGATGTTGCCAGCAGTTCACAGTGCTTCCGCCTTCCCGTCGCTGGGTGCCCTGCACAGCTGGCTCTACAATTCTGTCTTCAGCAGCTTGAGTGCTTTCTTCATGTTGTCCAGCACTGAGGGATGGAAAATCAGGACAAGCAAGTGACCATTTAAAAGGGCATTGCGGTTCAAACGAGTGTGGCCCCCATCAGCTCAAATATGTGAATGCTTGGTCCCCAGTTGGTGAAACTGTTCAGGAAGGACTAGGAGGTGTGGCCTTGTTGAAGGCTTGCCACTGGGGGTAGGCAGGCTTTGAGTTTCAAAGGCCCATGCAGCATGTGGGTGATGACTAGGGTTCGGATAGGAAGATTCTAGAAGTCCCTGCCAGTGACTAGGACTGGTCCTGGGACGAAATCCAATTTCTTCCCAGAAGAACCAGTCAGGTGTCACAGTTCTTGAATTGCCAGCCTCATCTGCCATAGATCAGCCTCTTTCCCTCTCCCTCATCTCTCCCCGCCCCTCCCTGGTGACAGCCAACACAGTGAATAAGCCACTCTCAGGATCATTTGCCCATGATCTCAAGTTGGACCTGAGTTTCACCACCGCAACACGGACTAAATGATTTCCCTTTTCATTATTTGGGGGGATGGGATTGAAGAAACCCTCTTGTGACTTCTCCCACATCAGGTCTATGACAAAGGGGTTTGTGTGCGGTTGTGAAGGGAGAAAAGTTGAGGGGCAGACGGCGTGCTGCTACGTTCTCCTGGAGGAGCCGGTACTGCGACCGAATGATTTATCCTTCATCGAGATGTTTACAAAGTGGGCAGTGGAGTGGGGCATATGGTTTGCCGAAGGGGAAAAGTATGGGTCGTACTGATTCTCTGGCACCCCTGGGCAGAGGTCTAGCCCACCTCAGTCGGGGCCTCTCCCCGGCACTACAGCAATAGGGATCTCGGACTTACACAGAGCTGTGTCAGAAGGTTCGTAAGCGTAGAGACGGTTTGAGTATCTTCCAGTGATGTCTGCCCTCACTGTCAGGGATGGGTCTGCGGAGATAAAGAACAAGGATATTTGTTTTTTTTTAAATTTATTTATTTATTAAAGATTTCTGTCTCTTCCCTGCCACCGCCTCCCATTTCCCTCCCCCTCCCGAAATCAAGTCCCCCTCCCTCATCAGCCCAAAGAGCAATCAGGGTTTCCTGCCCTGTGGGAAGTCCAAAAAGTATATTTATTTATTTATTTATGTATTTATTTATTAAAGATTTCTGTCTCTTCTCTGCCACCGCCTCCCATTTCCCTCCCCCTCCCGAAATCAAGTCCCCCTCCCTCATCAGCCCAAAGAGCAATCAGGGTTTCCTGCCCTGTGGGAAGTCCAAGGACCACCCACCTCCATCCAGGTCTAGTAAGGTGAGCATCCAAACTGCCTAGGCTCCCACAAAGCCAGTACGTGCAGCAGGATCAAAAACCCATTGCCATTAGAACAAGGATATTTGAAAGTGAGAGCTGGAATAAAGCCTGCGGTTTGCCGGAGAGAAGGTGGTGGTGATGGGAGCACAAAAGGTTAACCTGGATCAGATTGATTCTCTGTCTTTTTGTTTGTTCATTTTCATTAATTTTTTGTTTGCTTGTTTGTTTTGGACAGAGTCTCACTCTGTAGCCCAGGCTGGCAAGAAATCCACTATGTACACCAGGTTGGCCTTTGCCTCAGCCTCCCGAGTGCTGGGATTTTGGGTCTGTGTCACCATGCACAGTTTTTACAATGAAACCCAAGGCTTGTGCTCCTGGATAAGCACCCGCCTACTGCGCTGCATCCCAGTCCTTTTCCTTCTTTAGACAAAAATAACGAAAGTCCCCAAGTACAGCAGGCTCAGATAACCACATCGCGCCTTCCTCTTTCATTTTCTTTTAATGCTTGTGGTTAATCAGCTGCATATTTAAAATAGAGGCATGAATTTTCCCCTTTATCCCTCTTTAAACATTCCCCCAGGTTTAAATCCATCTATCACACTGAGCATGGTGGTGCATGCCAGTAATCCCAGCACTTGGAGCCCTGAGGTAGGAGGATCAGGGACTCAAGGTTATTCTTGGCCAGGTAGAGAGTTTGAGGCTAGCCTGGACTACATGAGACCGTCTCAAAAAAAGACAACAAGGAACCCCCAAACAAATTCAGCCATTCTGTCACTCTTTTATGTTAAGTTGAAACTATGTAACTAACGAGAAAAGACACTTTAAAGGTATGGTCCATCCAATCCAGAAGAACGGAAAGGGAGTGTGGAGAGGTGGGGCAGCAGGTTTTAAAAGGGGTGGCTGGGGTGTGGGGCTCGGCTCGATGGTAGAGCATTTGCCAGGTGTGCACACGGTACCGAGCTGGATGCCTACGACTGAGAAAAGAGGGGTGACGAAATGAATGTCCTGAAATAGGGGAGACGGCATGTGAGAACCAGCTGGATGTTTGCAGTCTGTCTCATCCAGAGCGGACTGTCTTTGTCTCTTCAGAATGCTGGACCAGGACCAACAGATAATGAATTACCAGAAGCAGAGATTTACTTGTTTGGAGGAAAGAAGTCATTTGTGGAGATAGTAGTTCATTGACACTTTCTGGCGAGAGTGTAGTATTGCGAGACATAGCGCTAGCCTGCCCAGAATGCCATGCTCCTTGCTGGAGGTTGGTGACCTTGCTTCTTATGAAGTGATTGGTAAGATTGGGGACATGGATGGGGAGGTCTGATATGGGGGAAAGAGGATGTGGCTGCAGTTGCATAACCTTCAGTGTGTCTTATGTCACTAGGACCCCCACTTACCCACAAACAGAATTCTGGGGACATACTGGCCATCTGGAGAGAGGTGCTTGTCTGTCGTTTCATACTGAGGTCAAAAAACAAAACAAAACACAGCTGCTTGTTTATTCTTTAGGTATTTTCAAATTTGCCAATGCAAAAATGTGTTGGTTAGATTTTCCTGGAGTTAGAAAGGGCACTGTGAGCAGTGAAACCGTTATTAAGAGAGGCCTGGGGGGAGGCGTCTGGAAAAGGGCTACAGTATAGATAAACAGAAGGGGGGGGGCTTTAGGAATGAGCCAAGGGGCTCGCGAGGGTGGGGGCACAAACACAAACCGCATATGGAAATGCCACAGTGGAATCCATGACTTTTTAAACTAATTTTAAAAACTAATCAGGAAAGAGAATATGTCTTTTGGTGCACCATGGGCCTGAGGCACTGCCGGAGAGCCTCTTCTCCAAAGATTCCACAACAAGCTAGAAGAAGCATCTCAGAGTGGAAAGAGCAGCATGTGATTCAGGACCAGAGGCAAGCAGCAAACAGATGTGGTGCTCAGAGAACACAGCAAGCCTGGGAGGGAGATGCGGAGGAGTTGTGACTGGACGGGTAGGAGGCCATTGTTACAGAGGAGGAGCGTGGCTAAGACAGGAGGGCTAATGAGGAGGAAATGAGATGGGAGGAAGGGAGCTGATGCCCGGACACATGGGTAGATCTGGACAACCAGAGCTCTCTCCTGTGGAGAGAAAGAGGTGACAGGAACCAGTGAGCCAGGACTGGAGAAGATGGGCAGAACAGGAAAACCAGTTACTAAAAGCCAGCACAGAAATCCTGACCACTGAGTATTTTTTCAGATAAGATTATTAATTACCACGTTAAAACATAAGTGTGCCACACTAAGAAACAGGCTGCGGATGTGGCTCAGTGGGTAGAACATTCCTCAGCACGTGCCCAGGTGCTGGCCTCAATTCCAGCAAAGCAAAGGTTTCAAAAAAAAGATTATTAACAAAGTAGAGGATTCTAGTTCTCATCTGGGAGATAGGTACTTGGCAGAGATGCTCGTTAATGCAGCAAGACTGAGATGCACGGGAAAAAGTGAATCAGACATGGAACCCAGAGATGCAGGTGGTGGTGAGGGGACACTTACAACCAGGTTGAGGAGAACAAACTGGTCTGCCAATTTCTGGATTTCCTTATTTTCAGCAAACACTTTTTTTAAAGCTGTAATATAAGAAGAAGAAGAAAAAAGGGTCCTTGAGCATTCATCTCGGTTTTGGTTAGAGCCCTTACTTTCTGTTGTCTTTTAATGTGGATAGTGTTTTTAATACAATACCGACGTTGCCCCTCCAGCAAATGACGTGTGATGTTACTGAATAACTACATTGTAGCAGGCAGGATTTTATATACTAGGGAAAATACCTTGAGTGGAAAAGCACAGGCAACTTCCAGAGCTCAGACGCTAATGTGGGAATCACAGCATAAACCAGTGCATACCATATATGTAATTTTCATGTATGGATTCATATATATGGGAAACATAAAGTGAAACAAAGGCTTGAAAAGCTGCTCATTTTTCGTGGCAGATCTCTTCTAGGAGGCGATAGATACTGAGGTCACAGAGTGGTTTATTTGGGGCACAGGTTGTCCAGACTATCGGAGAGAGGTCACTGCCAACAGAGGGCGCTGTACGAGCAACAGCCTTGGTGAATAGGGATGAACTGCGTATAGTGTGGGAATGTGTGATCCCGACAGGACAGGAAAACCATGCCCTGACCAGATGGGGTCGAGCCTCGAAGGCCACAGCCAGGAACCGGCTTTAATTTTGTTTGTGATGAGAAGCCACTGGACCACATGAGGGGAAGCAGCTGATTTGTGTTGAACAGCTCCAGGCTGGCTTCTGTGTAGAAGTCAGACTGGTGTGAGCAGCTGTAGTCTTATGGACAAGGTGTGATGTGGGCTTGAACTAAGGTGGTAGCATGGAGGCAATGCGGAGTGGCTGGAATTGGGCAAGAAGGGCTTCCTAATACCCAGAGACCGGTGGAACATGACCCAAAGAGTACCCGTGCTAGAATCATTAGGTGAAGACTGCAATGAGCTTCTAACACCAAATGTGGGGAGCCTGTACAACCAGGCAGGCTGCGTGTGTGTGAAGCTGTCTGGAGATGGATTTAATAGGAAACCCATGGGTGTTTGTTGATGTATCGGATGGAAAAAGACGGAAGAAGTTGAGCATGAACCCCAGCAGTTCTTACTCAAAATACGCACTAGTAGTTAGTTCAAAACATGGAAACGTTCACATTTCTCTTTAAATATTCTTTCTTGTTTTAAAGTATTTAAAATCTTCTTCCTTGTTCAGCAGTGCTAGGCTCTAGGAATGTAAAGATGAACGATCTGAACCCTGGCCTGACATAAAAGCCCCTAGAGAAAATGTAGAAGAGCAGATTACCTTGACTGTGTGGGCATTCGTCCAGATGATGAATTATCATCAAGGGTCTGTTGCTGCGAGAGAGACGGAGATGGGATGTTTAATAGGATGTCATGAACATCTGATAGTCATCACTAGATGGCGCTCACGAGAGGCTCCACGCAGTCGGCCGTCTTACCTTGTCTTGGATTTGTATAGGGCTTCTTCATAAGTCTGAGTCCAGATGAGTTGATCGCCCCAACCTATAATAAGAGGAGTTGGTATCGTTAAATCCATTACAGTGTCAGGCCCAAACCTTCTGAAAGTAATGGTAAAGACCTGGATAAAATGTCCTTAGTACTAAAGAACAAAGACCTCCGGAGCAAGGAGACCAGATTATTAACTATGCTAAATCTAGAAAGAAAAAAAAAACAATCCCCACTTATCTTCAGTGTACACATTTAATACCATGAGTCAGAGAGTTTTTAGGACTTAAATTGCAGGTGGAAGGCAACAAAAAATAGACTTGTACCTCTGGAGAGGGTCTGGGGCAGTTTAGGCTTCGAGTCCTTTTTGGCTCCAGCTTTGACGGTGGTGTCTTTGGCCAGAGTATAGGAGAGGGCCACAAGAAGCAGGAATGCTGACACTGAAATTTTCTCCATGGCAAATCTGCACGGGAAATAAACAGAAAGGAACTGGAATCTGCATAGTGTTTCACAGCAGTAGACAGCGCTGGGAACCAAGCTAAGACTTGAGACCGTAGTGGAAAGCAGGAGCTTCCCGGGGAAACTTACCGTGGTGTCTACCCATCTAGTGTCTATCCACCACCAGTCTCCACTTTCCAGATCAGTGGGTGTACAATATTTGTTGTATATTGTATATTATAATAGAATAATATATAGATTTTAAGAAAATATATAACTAGGTAGATGTATATACTTTGCAGCTGAGGAAATCCACGTTTAAAGTCATACTAAAAAGCATATTACTGGTGGGTAATTTGATGGTACCTCTGCTTCCCCCTTCCCCGATTTCTCACTGTGTAGATGAAGTTCAGAGAGATGAGAAGATTTTGGGGGTGAGTTCAGAGCGGAGTGCCAGCTCCCATCTCCCCTCCCTGAAACAGGCACCTGAAGCATAGACATCTTTGTCCTTCTGAGGAAACGGGCACATTGTTCTAGAAGAATGGATATGAGTGACGTGGTCCCCTTCTTACTTCATTTAGAGCATGCTAGCTTTGCTGCTTTTCGGAAGACTCATTCTCTTTTCCTTCTGGGGATCTGCTCAAATGGTATTTGTTATGAACGAACTAAGACTCATACAATGAACATTCTCTGCTGTTGTCTGGGCCTATGTGGCAGGGGAGGGCATACACGCCGGTGCACGGATGTGCTCTGTGATGTGCACGACACAGAGAATAAAACCCAGGCTTTCTTAAATTCCCCTTTCTCTCCTTCTGCAATTTGATGGTTAACTTCTAGGAAATGCTGCAGCAGATGGTCCCAAACAGGGCTTTAAATGAGCAGACACAGTGCATGAGAGGAGGAAGGAAGGCCATGTAGGTTGTTTTTCCACTCAAAGTACCTATGGGCCATACCATGGGCTGCAGCAGCAGACTTCAACTCTAGAAAATCCTGATACTAAAGTTTCCCCAGAAAGCAATGCAGAGCTTCAGAGCCCCCTGCTAGTATCTGAATATTTCTTGATGAAGTCCAGTAGACACAACAAACAAAGCAGGGTAGACGGTCATGGTTTAACTGCTAAGAGGGAAGATCCTTATCACTCGTGAACTGGAACAGAAACTCTTGCTAGACACCTGATAATTAAAAAGACGTCCCTGTTACCAACCCAGGTGATGCCTTAAATTAAACTGGCCAACGGTTATCTGAGCTATAGTGTACAGACACACAGCAGCTCAGAAAAGATACAAGCTAAAGCAGGGATACCAGGTCATAAACTTCTACATTCCTCAGGATGCAGGAGTGCTAATAGCAACTTTTGTCTCCCGCAATTCTGCAATAGCAACTCAAGCATACTAGAAGCTAGCGGTGCCCGGCAGCTCTCCTAGTATTGTGTCTTCTGTTCAATATTTAAAAATGGATGAGGTGCCTCATGTGAGGATTATTGCATTTCTGGAATACAAGCTGATTCAGAAGTACAGATAAACTTCTTTGACTTTATCAACAAATATCGAATATATATCGTTTGTATAAGCATTTGCATGTATCGAAAATATAAAGTAAATCGGCGGCTAAGTGCTGCATTTAATCCATTGCCAATTCTTGTTGTGCAAATGTCTCATAGGACTCCCTGCAATAGCCGTGCAGGTCACGGGCTGGCACTGGGGATGTCACGTGTGTTTTATGACAGGATGCTTTAAGGAAGGCTAACATAACTGCTGTACAAACATCCCACTCTGAGATGGCTTTCTGGGATCCACTCTACTGAGCTCTCATGATAAAAACAGTCTGTTCTGCAAGGATTCTACTCTACAAACATCTGCATAAGCCCCTCAGAGCCCACAGAGCCCCATGCTTGAAGTCTTTGCTATGTTTTGATAATTCGCTGCCTTCTCCACCCTGGACTACTGATTCTCTGGAACTGGTGTCTTTCACCGTAGCTCTGTCCCCATCTTGTGTTAGTGAATGTCCTTGCTGGAGGTTCCTGTGACTCTGTCTCTGTTACTTCAGAAAGTGCCCAGCTCTCCCCTCTGACAGTCTTAAAAACTGCAAAAGTAAAGAAAAACCGTTTCCTGCTTTGCAATAATATATTCCCAGGAGGGGAATCTGAGCTGAGTCTTCAGAGTGGAGGAGTCCATGGCCTTTGTGCTACGTAGTGGGAGAGGAGCAGGGATTGGCACAGGATGTCCTGCACCCTAACACAGGTTTGAAAACTCTTCAGTTCACCCACCCACCCATCCACAAACCTCCAGTTTCCTGACGGGCAAGGCGCCACCCTGAGCCTACGCAGGAATGCGATACTCTGCTACTTTTGGTCAAAGAAAGGCCTCAGCTAGCCTCCGTGGCTTGGGTGATACTCCTTCCAAAGCCTGCTTCCTGCCCTGAGAACCTTGCTCGGATCTTGTCGGTTGACTGCCTGCATCTGTGCACAGCAATCAGGCCGTAGCTTACTCTAGCAGGTGCGCCGCCAAAGCCGTTGTCAGTTGTCTTACCTGGGCTCCCCACCCTCCTGCGATGTGTGAGCTGCCCGGGTTGCCGTCCAAGCTTCTGAGTGTGCCAGCGGAGCCCTGAGCCTCTATTTATGGGCAGAGCACACCCCAATCCCACCCACTAATCCTGTTTCTACAAGCTGCTAACTCAGAAGCAAACTTTCCTTCTCCTAAGCAATTGTCTTTTCTGAGCTGAAAAGTTCCTTTTTTAAAAAGTATTCATAGCACAAGCTTTTTTTCTTTCTCTTCTTTTTCTTTTTTTTTTTTTGTAAGCATACTGTTAGTGAAAGTATTATTATCAGTAGTTTTGGAGAAGCTGGGCAGTGTGCCAAGTCCAGGTAAGCACTAAATGAAGACATCTGATTTGTCTGAAGGTTGATTTGTCTGTATGTGATTGGATGGAAGTTGGGGTTTATAGATATTCATTTCCTCCCTCTTGGGCAGACGGCATTTATTAAGCTTGAAAATGATGATTCACAATTCCAATCCTGCTTACAGTCAAAGAGCTGGCTACCACACAGACTATTTTCCACAGTGTACCTGCCTCTTTCAAAGAATGCTTTAACTACAGATGAAAGAAACACAAACCATCTACCCATGGCCCAGCTCAGATTTTAAGAGGTTATTGAAGAGAAAAGGATAGGTTAACACTGTGAGCTAATAATTGGCCTGCTGATGAGTGTGTGTGTGTGTGTGTGTGTGTGTGTGTGTGTGTGTGCAACAAGTTTCCTCCAAGGAGTTTAAAGATACTCCAGAGATACTTTTTTATTTAGTGGTAAACTTTTCTGTTAGGCAGACAAACAGGAAACCACTTACCTCATTTTTTCATACAAATGTCCAGAGTTCACCCCCTCTTTGAATATCTAATTACCGATTAGATATTTAAAACTGGCATTCAAGTCTTCTCTTAGAAAAATTCAGTTCTGAGCTTCGCTCACAAATCCACATGCAATTCTTTAAAACCTCAGAACAGAGGGATCTTCAGCGGGAAAGAGCCCGAGGGATGAACTGTCTGCAGAGTAACTGTTGAAATGAATTCACTTTCCCATGCCTAAAAATATTTCAGCAGAGGCATGGATTCTGAGAGGCTAGCCACTCTCAAAATAATTGTCTTTGCCTCTGATTTTTACAAAAGTCTACACAGACCATTTTTTTAAAGTTTGATTTAAAAAACTGATTTGCGCTAAAGCCTTGAGACTAGAATTGCTCTCACGCAGGCTCTTACTATTTAGCCCTTAGTTCAATGCAAACCTCCATGTTACAGATTGTACAATGAAGGACACCAAGCAAACAAGCAAACAAGGGCTTTCTGGAGGCTCTGTCACCGGCTGTGGGCACAGCTCGGAGCAAAGCCAGGGCTTGTCGATTCCATCATTCTGGAAATTGGAAGGTGGATGGGATTGAGCGGCGAATTTCAGTCAGCATCCTGCTTCCGCTCGCTGGTTGTTGATGTTAGAGATGGCATTGGATGCCTCTGGAATTACACTCTGTGTGTCTGCAGTGGGGGGAGCACACCCATCTGAGTGACATACACAAGGTGAGTGGAGAGTGGGCTAAGGGAGGAGAAGGGACTTGGCGTGTTGGACTCTTAGGATTGCCTCCATAGGAACAGTCCAGCCCTGGAGGCTGATGCACCAGAGATTCACACGGTTCTAGAGACTCCCTGTCACCATTGGTGTGTCAGCAGGGTTAGGCTCTTGTAAGACTTCTGTCCTTATCCTGTAGACGAAATCTTCATGTGCCTGTACCCGGTCTTCCCTCTGTCCCCATCTGTGACCTAATTTTCAGTCATATTTGATCTGAACCTAGTCTAATGACCTGTTTCAACTCAGTTGTTAGTACTTTAGTTACTTACTGTGGTACTTAGGCTCAAACTGAGAACCTCTCCCAAGCGAGTGTTCCTCTGCAGAACCACACCATGAGAGCTTAGCCTAACTCCTCTCTAAGACCCTCTGTGTACAGTCACCTTCTGAGGTTCTGAGGACTGCAATACATGGATTCTTCTGAGACACATCTCGGTCAAATCTCTTGACAGTTAAAGGCATCTCGGATTTGATAAAATTCATTGTAGTTCTCTAACAGTGGCTAATCTCATGCTAGTAAAGAACCTGTGTTTGCTGTGGCAGCGATGGTACAGGAAGGAGGAAGTGATTATTATGACATCTTGTATACCCTGTGGCATCCTTGGTGCAGCCATCCCGAAGTGCAGCAAATGTCCACGGTAGCTTTGAGATGGGCAGGGGAGGGTTGTTCTTTTACGCTAAGGCATAGTTGTATGGCCACCCATTGTCATCCTCTGATGTTGTAAAGGTAAGCTATTGCTTCTTACATAGTTTTGATAATAACTGAGTTATATCAGGATTTCTATGAGTAGGACTTGATGATTCCAAGTAACTAGAACTAAGGTTGATGCTTAGGGCTACCGCAACGAGGGTGTTTATGTTTGAAATGTTTGTGCTGTCAGTTTAAAGACTTTTGTTCTATAAACCACATCTTTCTCTTTTTCAAGAAAGAACTTTATAATTTTTAAACATTCTTTTCACTTATTCTTTGTGTCTTATCATGTAACCTGATCCCGTTCATTTCCCCACCCTTTCATAGCCTCTTTCTGCCTTTGCAACACCACCCCCAACATAAAATAAAATGAAATTTAAGAGGCAAAAAAAGAAAAAAAAAAAGGAAAAATTGGTCTCATCTGGAAGCTCTAGTGTGAGACAGCGAGTCATGCAGCAAACCCCTTTATCCATATTTCTTTACACGCAAGAGTTCACTGCGAGGAATCTTTGACCTTGTTTCAGGCCTCTGGTTTCTGCTATGCTATCCTACGCTATTGATGTTGGGCCCCACTGGGACTCCTCCTGGATATCTTGTTCTACCCTGTGCCAGGGTCCTTCCTGCAGCTTTGGTTCCAGAACTGGCCCCTTCACATGCTCCAGCAGATCACAGATGGGGTGGCACATCTCATAACCCTGGTTCTTGACCATGAGGGGCATCTCTCCCCTGTCAACCTGTTGCACCCACACCCCAGTCAGTAGGGTCAACCCTACTGTGCTACCCAGGCAAGAGTCCACTTTCCCGATGCTGCAGTTGGTGAGGGAGAAAGTCAGCTTCCTCACCCACAATTGTATTTCTGAGTAGGTTATTTCTTATTTTGGATAAAATCTGGAAGCACATAACAACCAGCCATTATTGAGTGTCTAGTGTATTGTTTCATTTATTATTTATTGTATGTGTGTGTCAAGGCCTGTGGAGAGGCCTCCTCCCCTTCTACTTTATTTGAGGTAAGGTCTGTCTTGTTCACGGCTGAATAAACTAGGGAATCCCCCTGCCTCTACCTCTGTCTGGTTTTAGATGAGCTGGATTACAGGCATCTGTGGAACAGCCTCAGCTTCTGTGCAGGTTCTGGAAACTCAAGTGTTAGACTTGTGTGACCAACGTCTGATCCACTAACCCCAGTCTACGTTTTTAGCCTTCATCATAGAGTCAACGATACTAAGCAGCAAATCTTATGCTAGACATTAAAATATAAAAGTAGAGAAGTTATGGTCTGTTAGGGAGTTAGACAGGAACAGGCGTAGATAGTTGAAATTCAGGGGGATCCACCAGCATGTCCTGGGGAGAGCAAATGGAAGCTCATGATATTGCCCCTGCCTTCAGCTACTAATAATTAATCTGACTGAAGGAAAAGGATAGAACCACACGAAATATTAACCATCCACATAAGACAAGCATGAAGAAGGACCAGGAAGTGATGCGGACTTCAGCAATTACCTTTCAGAGGATGTAAAGCCATCTGTCAGGATGCTCAAATTAGTGGTAAAGACCAAGATTTGTCTATGAAACGGTGGTGAAAATTTGCACGGGGTATTTACTGGATGAGTCTGGCTAGAGAGAGCCCATCTGAGTAGCTCAGACAGAAAGATGTCTTAGGGCTGTTTGCCTGAGTGAGACCTTTTACTGTATTATTAATGTATAACAATATGAACATTTGTTCATATTTGTTCATATTGCTATATTATTCAGACTTCCCTTCACGAGGAATTGTGTGGTGGTTGAAAAGCAAGCTGTCAGTGCGATTTGATTGGAGTTCAGACCTAGCTGGATGGCATCACACACCTTGCTAACCGAGGGGCAAGATGGAATCTCTGTGCCTTGGCCATCCGGTCTGGGAAATGAGCTAGCAGGTCATACTTTATAGGATATGAAAAAGGTCGTAAAGAGATAAATCTGGTGCTGCACGCATGGCTCAGACTTTAACAGCATTTGCTGCACACGGCAGCTCCCGACCATCTGCAACTTCAGTTCCAGGAGATCCAATGTCCTCTTCCAGCCTCCATAGGCACCAGGCACACACGTGGGCCACAGTCATACACACAAGAAAAGCATCCATACAAATACAATGAGATAAAGACATATTTACGAAAAGAAATAAAGTCAATAGCATATAGTAGGTAATCAGTATATTAATTATTAATAAATAATGTATGATTCACCTCCAGACTGTCAGCTCCAAGACTCAAGAATCTTAATTATTTTAAAATGATTGTTACTACTAGTATTATTGTGTTACTACTAGTATTATTGTGTTACTACTAGTATTATTGTGTTACTACCAGTATTGCTGTTGTTGGTTGGTTGAGTGTGTGTGAATGTGTGGGTGTTTTCAGAGGCTGGAAGAGGGTATTGGATCTCCTGGAACCGGAGATACAGCCAGTCATGAGCCGCCTGATGTGGGTGCTGGGAACTGAACTCGGAACTGCTGGAAAAGCAGCAAGAGCTCTCTTAATCCAAGAGCTTTCTTTGCAGATTCTCAGTCACTTTAGGGTTGAGGCGTGTCTCAAGGCTTAAATGTTCAACATATAATTATTTGCCACAGTAATGCCTTTGCTAGACTTCATAATTTTCCTGAAAATAAAGTTGATCAGATAGCGAGTCACAAGTAGGCCAAAGGCAGAGCTAACAAGTGGAGAGGACCCACAGCTCCCTGCCGCTGCTGCTGAGAAACCCCACGTTTCTTTCAGTCCATCCAGCCACCTTTCAATGCCAGAACTGTGGATGCATTGAAGTTACTACAATGTTTTCATAGCTTAGTAGGACATCCCCATTTATAGATGCAATGTCACCCACCATCCCTTTCACACCTGGGACAATCTAGAGAGGAACAGGGTTACTTCTGGGTTGAGTCAAGGTTCCTTGATTTGGACGTGACCTTCTTCTTGACCCCCAGTAATATACTGCTCCATGCACTGTTATGATTTGGGACCATAATGACAGTCAGTGGCTGATATTCATGTCACACAACCAGATGAGTTTCTTGTGGCAGAATGTGGAACAGGAGGTCCAGCGTTAAACTGTGGCAGTGACCCCTCACTCGAGAGGCAGAGAAAGAAGCTATTTCCAGAGCACCATTATAGAAACAGGACAGAAAGACCACAGAATCTGCTACGGCTCCAAGTCCCAGCTTCAAAGGACTGGAGAGGCACAGAGCAGGAACCAGTGAGCTGCAGGGATGGGTAGTTCCATGCCAGACACGTGAGACTATCCTCGGCTAGGTAACAATCAGTTGCCTTAAGTCCGAATCGATGCATGCTGTGTGGGCTGAAGTCATGGAAGACAAAATCACGTGGAGCAGTGTGTGCCTGGGCATCAGGATGGCTGCTGAGGATGGCCTGCGGGTAAGCCTGCTCTTGGCTGTAATCACTGAGAATATTGACTTTCTTTCTGGAAACTACCATGATTTCAACAATAAATAATATAGTCTTGATCAAATATATAAACTTAAGCTATTTATGCATTGTGATGTGTGTGCAGAAGCGTGTACTACGACATGACCTTGGAGGTCAGAAGAGTCTGTTCTCTTTCCACCATGTGTGTTCCAAGGGTCAAACTCAGGTTTTTAGACTTGGCAGCAAACACATTTACCCGAATACTCCACCTTGCTGGCCTGAAATCTGTAGACTTGTTAGGAGAACTGTCCTTATTTTTGTAGAAAGATGGCTTAACAATTATCCCACTGGGTTCTGTCCCTTTCTGAATCCAGCCTGGGATTCCTGCCATGTCCATGGTTCCCAGGTTAGCAACTCTTGTTCTCATGTTGAAGTTCTCAGGGAGGCCACAGCGTTAGAGTTTAACACTCACCTCTCTTCTCTTGACTTATAGAATAACCTATTATTTATTCTTGGCTATCCCAGAACTTTTACGCCTTGTCCTGAGCTGGAAGGGACCCTCTTTTTACTGCTTCCCAAGTCTCTGAGCATTTATAAGACAGACAGGTAGCATCTTTTAGAATTTGAAAGCATCCCAGCAGATGCTTGGAATTCCCACCAGAGTGCTGTGCTCCTAATGATGCCCAGCAGGTTTGAATCTGGGTCTATTAATGACCTTGGCTGCATATGAGAGGCAGCACAGTGCACATTAAGGCAACGTGTCCTTAGCAGTTGGAGTCTGCCCTGGAGTTAACATTGTTAGCAGACAAATACACTCCTTAGGGTGGGGCGCTGAACAAGCAGAGCGGCTGTCAGGGACTCTCGTTCCTTTATGCCTGCAGTGACTGTGGGAAGACCAGTACTGCCCTGCTTTGACTTTAGTTTTATGAGGTTTCCCACATATCTATCCATTTGTCTGTCCGTCCATCCGTCCATCCATCCATCCATCCGTCCATCCATCCATCCATCCATCCACCTTGCTTCTTTAAAAGATGTCATAATTTTCCTATCTAGTATCATGAGATTGTTTTGTGGTTATGACTGATGTTTTCTGTATTATCTTCTAGCCCCGTATAGTAAAATGCCATGTACCATCAAATATTGGTAAACGAATACCAACATAGTATGGAAATGACAGGTATATCATAGACAAATATAACATATGAAATAAGATGTTATGTAGTATATATTTGTGGTTTGAAGTCTTTTTTTTTCTTCTTTTTGAGACAGGGTCTTGTGTAACCCATGCTAACGTCAAACTTACCATGTAGCACAGGATGACCTTGAATTACTTATCCCGTGGCATCTGCTTCCCAAGGTGGTAAAGGTGTGTAACACCATGCCATGCATGGAAGTATTTTTTGTTGTCTGTGAAACGGCTATAAGTAATTTTTCAAGACCTCATTATCTGTGTGCATAATATTTCTTAGAAGATCAAACTAATTTTCATCAACCCATGGTTCTAAATTTGTTTCCGTGGCATGTATTTATGTTTATCTCTGATTCTGTTTTTCTGATATGTTTATCTCTGCTGATTCTGCAAGTGAGAGAACTGGCTTAAAAAATTGAGCTTGGATGACTTTTGGATTAAATGGCTAGCGATAACAACAACAAAAATTGCAAGGTTGACCGATGGGTAATAGGTATTGGCTGCTTTTTAAAAGTTAATATGTTACCGTGTGTGTGTGTGTGTGTGCTCATGCTGTGGTATGCTTGTGGGGCTAAGAGCACAGCGTAGGGGAATCTCTTCTCTCCTCCCACTATGTGGGTCCTCAGGCTTGACCACAAGCACCTTTACCTACTGAGCCAGCATTACAGGGTGCAATTAGGTCTGGTGTGCTCAGCGATCTATAGTGACCCCAATGGTGAGTGTACCAAAAAACTAGAAGAAAGAATTTTGAATGTTGCTGTCATAAGTAATAAATACTTAAGACAGATATTCAATCTGATTGTATAATGCATGCATATACCCAAAACATCACATGGTAGGTACCACATATGTGTGTGTGTGTGTGTGATTTTTATGTATCAGTTAAATTAATTTAAAAGAAATATACTCCTTTATTCACAAGTTGATCCTTTCAGAACTCTTTTTCTGTCCAAGTTTTGTATTTTATCCCCGATGTTGAATACCAATGAAAGAGTAACACGTCTGTGTTCCTCAGCGTGCTCCTGTTTGCCTGTTTCCGTGAGTCATCCTGTAATAGCCTTGCTCTGTCCTCAGCAGTTGGCCAGCCCAGAAAGCAAACAGAACTTCTCACATTTAACTTTCTTTAAGACCTCGTCATCATTTCAAGACTGAGCTTTCCTCTGTTCACTGTATAGGAAAAGGTTCCATTTGCCTATTACCCTTGTCCTCTAGACTCTGCATGATGGAGGAAAAGGAGTCTCAACCAGGGACATTTAGGACATCATTTTAAAAATGGCTCTTCATTACAGTTACGTCAGTTTTCCATTGTTCCCATCTTACGTTGTTGCCAGATGAAAGGCAAGTAATTCTACTAATTACTGTAAATGCTAAGAAATTTGTTGAATTTGATAGCTTTCTAAGACCACCCAATATAACTGATTACTTCAACGGCCCAAAATGTAGATTTTCTATAAAATTTTTCCATATGAAATAATTGAGCTCTTTAAAAAAAAATAAGAATGAGCACTAACAACACGATTTCTGTTATTTTAATCAACAAACTATTAGCAGGAGATTTGATTTTAATATTCTAAACAAATACAGATTTTTATCTACTTCCCTGTTACATGTACTTCAATACTTTCTCTGCTTCCTTTGTCCTGTAGGATCTCATCTTTGCCTCTCATGATCCCTAATTCCGTGACTGGCAACCATACACATGTAAGAACACACATCTGTGCTATGTGTGTGTGTGCATGCATATATATGCATATATGCAAAGCTTTAAATTTAGATTCTGTGTGTAAGAGAAAACATATATAGTATTCATCTTCCTGAGTCTGCCTTATTTTGCTTAATGTAATGACCTCCAGTTGTATCAATTTACCTAAAAATCACGATTTCAGTTTTCCTATGGCTGTGTAGAATTCCATCGTCTGTCTGTACTCTATTTTCTTTATTCTCTCAGGTTCTCAATGTTTAAAGTTTGCACTCAGATTTCTTTAGGAAACTGGACCTAATGACTTCCAGGTGACAGGGAAAGGAAATTAAACTGTGAAAGCTGCTGAGGATTTCTGAAAGCAAGTATCCAATGTTTCAGATTATCCTCAAAATCTATAGCTATTTCCATGCTTGTGACAGTAAGGCAAGAGAATTGTAATTCTGGGCTGGCTTGGGCTGCACCGTAAGACCCAGGCTTCAGACAAACATAAAACAGATATGGAAGAACTGAAGCTGTGATTTCTGCGTCTGTGCCTTAGTGTTTATCTTCTTGCTACTGCTGGGGATGGAACCTAGGACCTCGTGCATGGTAGGCAGATATTTAACAACCATCTCTCTCTCTCTCTCTCTCTCTCTCTCTCTCTCTCTCTCTCTCTCTCACACACACACACACACACACACACACACACACAATCCTGTGGGGATTGGTGTTTTGAATGAGAGCATTCTCTTTGTTTTGCAGCTTGGCTGCCTTGCTCAGGGCCTTTCAGTACTATTTTTTCACCATTTTTTTTAACATAAATTTCTTCACAAGCATTTACCCATTGAAGTCACATAGAAAATTAACTATAACCATAGCATGGAGAGTGGATGAAACAACTTCTAAACCAAGGTATGAATTTCAAGGGAGAATTTCTTCATCCAAAGAATTGCGGTTAGAAGCGAAAGCAGAACCCGCGTTTTGCGGTGTGTGCTGTGCCCTTCCTAAACCTTTTGCACAGTACTTGCAACTGCACTTTGGCAAGACCGCTGCCCTTTGTGGACTGACTACATGTTCTGAGACAGAACAAACTGGTAGCCATGTCTAAAGACAGGTAATATTTACTCAGGCAAGCGTGATCCAAGACAGAGCAAACGTCAGGTCGAATCCTTACTGAACATGATACAAGAACAATAGTACACGCTGTCACGTCTTGTTACTTCGAAGCACCACAAGTTTCAGGGGGTCTAAAGACCAAAAAGAGAGCACAGTTTTGGAGAAACAGCCTTTCCCCAGGAGCTGTGCATGCCATTCTGAGGCTCTGATTTGTAGCTGTCTCCCTTTCGCAAGGTACCATGCAGGAACATTTCAGACTAGGCAACAATGCCGCAAAGATTTATCAAGCCCAGAAAGAGGAAGCTATCACTATGAAAGAGTGTCCACAGGGGCAATTTCTGCCAACATTCTGGGTGCTGGCTGAGTCTCAGGTGTTTTGTAATCATTTCCAACCGCAGTTCAGCAGCAGAGACAAGGGCACAGAAGTACAATGCTCTGTCTGTCTTGACACCGGAAGTACAGGAGAGAAGTTCCAGGATTGTTCATGAACTCAGCGCTTAATGCAAAAGGAAAAGAAATAAGACAGGGCTTCCAACAGTTACCGTGACCTAACCAGAGTCCTTGATTGCCTTTGCCTGCAGCATCTCAGGTAGACAGCATGTCTTGGAAGCTTGTGTGGAAGCTGGGTGCCTTGTGACGAAGGAGCTATTTAAGCAGCCCCCCAGGCTGGTCGTCTGTGAGCACACTGCCCCAGAACTCAGGAGAGAACTCTTGCACCTTGCCATTGATAGAATCTGGGCAGGATGCTGTCCTTTTAATATCCCAGAGTTCCCTTTCATTAAATGAAAAATGTCTTCCTGATGTCTCAGGATTATTTTCCACTTCCCACCCAGAGCCCTGACCTCTTTACTTCAACATATTTAAAATTCAGTTTTCACTTCTAGGAGTTTTATTGGACTCATTCTCAATCCACCTACCTATTAGAGTCTTTTTTTACAAGGCGCGTTCCTTATAAACGTTTCATTCATAAATTATTTATTAGTAGTAGTAGTACTGCTTAAGAAGCTCGTTGCCTTTGCTGTTTTGCTTTCCATGGTAGACACATTTCATGTAGCATGCTGTGCTTTTGGTCTGCAAGCTCATCTAGAGGATTATCTTCTGTGGGAGTGCAGTATGTGGGGTTGCAGACAAGTTTCTAGAGGGCCTTTGGGCATTTTTTTTTTAACAGTAGTGGGGATTGAAGCTAGTACCTCATGCACTCACGGCAAGAGCTCTACCACTGAACCACATCACAGCCCTGTACAGAACCTTTGTTCTAGTCCCAGACAGATATCTGAATGGTATCTCTGGCCCATAGCAATTTATTTGCCAGTTTCTGTAGGAGATTCCCTATTAGGAAGGACCTGCAAGAACCATTTTTATATGTGCACCAAGGACAGACTGAAAACTTTACTGACCTTTCATGAGAATATATCTTACTGCATTTTTATTGCATTTACAGGTTTCTACAAAGGACATGTTTCTTGGCCAGTAGGGGGTATTTTCCAGACTCCATCTCTCATACAGAGTTTCAGTAGAGATGAAGTTAATTCTAATGTCTTTACTTCCCTCAGAATCATGCTAACTCACGTGCCCTTGATTTGGACAGGATGGGAGTTGGGGCTGGTGAGGGAATGGTCTGTATTTAGGCCATTGTCTCTTTTTTCAAGCAAACCCCTTGTCCTTCATTGACAGTTTTGAATATTCTCTGGAACTGCCCATCGGAGTAGATCAAATCATAAACACAGTTTCCTGTAATAGTCAGGCCTGAATTGATTTGTGTGAGAGCAACTCCTGATGCGATTGCCTTAACTATTTGTTCCCTTCCAGAGAAGAAGCAGAAAGATGGCAGGAAGAGTGAGTGCTGTCTGAGGAGTGATTATTTCCATGGTGACATGGGAGTGGCTTTGTTTAGAGTCTTGGAGCCTGGTCTTTGCTCACAGTGACCTTGGAAAGGAAGACTAGGTAGGGAGTAGATAAGGGGAGGACCAGTGGGAAAGCCTGAGCAAGTCAGGTGGTGATGTCAAAGCTGTAGAGCGGCAGATGGGTGCCAAGGCAGAGGCTTGGTCCAGGGTGGGTGGAATGCAACAGCACCCCGTTCTTCCTGTGTTAGTTTCCTGCTTTTATGTATTTCCCTTGAAATGAGACATGATAACATTCATGATATGTTTGCACTACTGTAAACATTGAGGAAGAGAAAGGCCAGTGATACAGATGGTAAGTTATATTGCTCAGGATGTCTTATCTTGATTTCAGGAAAACTCAATGTCTGAAACTTGGCATTTTTTTTTAATATGCCCAATACAGCACCCAGTGTGTGTGCATGAATATGTGAGGGTGGTATACCTAATGCTTCTGTATTGTTGGCGATGAATATTTGGTAAAGTGAGGGGAATCTCATTCCCTCACAAAGCGGTTAGGGTGCCTACCGTTTCAGGTACTTTCCTAGTCATAGGGCATTCAGCCATGAACAAGCAGTAAAGTCCACACACAGCCTTACAGAACGTTCCTCTCAGGGAAGAGAGAAGGACGGTGAAACGGGTTTATAATGGCTTGTGGGGGAGACAAGCAAGGCAGAGAAAGAAAAGTGAGTCGGGATGGGGGCGGTGTCATGGGTGGAGGGCATCTGTAATTTATTTTTTAATTTTATTTTCAAAAACATTACAAAATAAAATACAGTTAGATAAAACTAAAACTACCACATCAAAGTTGGTCAGACAATCCAACAGAGGGAAAAGAGCCCAAGAGAAGACACAAGAACCAGAGACCTACTTACTCTCACCCTCAGGAATCCCATAAAAACACAAGGCTGGAAGCCGTAGTATCTATGCTGTGAACCGGTGCAGACCGGTGTGTGCTCTGGGCATCCTCAGTCTCTGTAGTTTATGGAGCTTTGCTAATGCTGATTTAGAAGGCCAGCTTTCTTGGTGTCCTCCATCCCTTCTGGCTTTTATCTTATTTCTGGCTCCTGGGGGTGGGCTCCCTGAGCTCTGACGGGAGGGATTTGATGGAGGTGTTCCAAGGTCTCTCATTCTCTCCATGTCTGGCTGTGAGTCCCTGTGTCTATAATTCTGAGTGTTTTGGGAAGGATTCATGTAAAAGAAGAGGTTGTCAGATGGGCAGAGGAAGGAGCACCAAGAAGCAGCAATGGATGTCCATGGAGCTGGGCACTGGGTTGAAGCCATATAGCTGGAAGCCAGAAGAGCAGGAGCACAACCAGAAAACTGGAATGGCTTTAAATGCCCTTGTCTAGCAGAAAACACACACTGTAATCTCCATGCTCTTGAACACCTGGGCAACAGTGTGGTAGTATTTGGATAAACTAGTACTTAGAACTGAAGGGGTAGAGCATGACCATAGGTAGGTATACCCAGTGTTACCTCTGGGAGTGACAGAGCCTAGAAATTTTTTCCTTTAAACCTGTCCCATCTTGTTCTATAGCAAACCTAGTCTTTCCTGTATCCCAGTAAACACCCCTACAGAATCCTCGGCTTCTGTCCTGTATCCCTGCAGCATCCCGGAAGCATTTTCAGAGCCTGTCCTGTATCTGCAACATCCCT
>NC_022009.1:79122323-79139781 GCF_000317375.1 Microtus ochrogaster
GGGAAGCCCCTGGACCATCTGAAAAGCTAGTTCTTGTACAGAACATGGCTGACTGATTTATGATAGTCACCCACATTGTGTATCTAAGATGCTTGAAGATACACTTCCTTAAGATGCAAACTTAATTTGATTTCTGGCACACAGAAGATTATTTTTGCCAGTAAGTGTGGCACTGTGCTAGGTACCTCAGTAAGTTATAAAGATGACTGACATATCAGGGAACTTAATATACAAGAGAGGGGAGGGGAGGATGGGCACAAAGCATCACTAAACTTCCCTAAAGAGTGAGTCAAGGCATAGTTACTGTCTTCATGGTTTCCCTAAAGATTGAGCTCCAGAGTAAGTTACTGTCTTCATTGCTTCACTAAAGAGTAAGCTCCAGACGTAGGTACTGTCTTCATTGCTTCACTAAAGAGTAAGCTCCAGACGTAAGTACTGTCTTCATTGCTTCACTAAAGAGTTAGCTCCAGATGTAGGTACTGTCTTCATTGCTTCACTAAAGAGTGAGCTCCAGACACGGGCACTGTCTTCATTGCTTCACTAAAGAGTGAGCTCCAGACACGGGCACTGTCTTCCTTGCTCTTTCCCCTACTGTGACAAAGCACCGTTGGAAAGCACCTTGGGAAAAGAGCTTCGGCTCCCAGTTTGGAAGGACAGTATACAGTGGTGGAGAAGCCAGGGTTTTGTGCAGCTGTGACACCAGTGCCCTGCTGGGCAGTGTGATAAATGTTTCTGCACCTGATTTTGAGCTTGGCTGTTAGCCAAGGACCCTTTTGCTAAATTGCCTTTTTCCTTAGCTCATCTTTCGTATGGGTACATGAAGTAGTGGATAATGTGCTTAGTGTTTCAGAAGAACATCTAAATGAACATTTATAGTTTCTTAAGAATGGTGCATGAAACCTATACCAATAGCTTCCAGATGTTTGCCTAATGCTCAGAAGAAATTTTTCACAGGAAATCCACAGTGTTAAACTCATAGAGTAGGAACTATTCTATGTAGGAGTTGAGCTACCTAGCTTACCTCTTTTTGACAGTATTGTCTGAGATTCTGTAAAAATGCCTTGGGCATCCTTAATTTGCAAATATACAGTCATTTATCAGTATCCTCCAGAGATGGTTTTGGAACCCATACCAACACCCAAATCTGGGAGTGTTGACACAGGTTTCTGTCCCTCCTGGTCCTGTAGCTATTCAGTCCCAAAGAAACACACAGAGATCTACATTAATTATAAACTGGTTAGTCTATTAGCTCAGGCGTCTTATTAACTCATACCTTACATCTTAACCCATAATTCTTGTTTGTGTTAGCCATGTGACTTGGTACCTTTATCAGCAAGACATCTCATCTTGCTTCCTCTGCATCTGGGTGACTGCTGCAGATTCAGCCTTTTCTCTTCCCAGAATTCTCCTGTTCTGGTCACCCCACCTCTACTTCCTGACTGGTCACCCTGTCTATATTTCTTACCTGGCTACTGGCCAATCAGCATTTTATTAAAATACAAGTGACAAATCTTTACAAAGTACAAGACCATTGTCCCACAGCTTAAGTCCCATGGGAGTGCTTAAGTCTCTTACAAAGAATCATATAATCTTTGAATGTGACCTGTGTGTAAACTCCCTTTGACTCTAAGTCATTTTTAGGTACCTTGTAATACCTAATACTATGCATGGAACTGCAAATGGTGGTTATACTGTGGTTACTGTGTATGGATTCTACAGATGGGGGTTACACTGGGTGACCGTGCATGGACTCTGCAGATGGTGGTTACACTGGTGTGATTATTCATGGACTCTGCAGATGGGGGTTACACTGGGTGACTATGCATGTGCTTTGCAGATGGGGGTTACACTGGGTGACCATGCATGGGCTCTGTAGGTGGCAGTTACACTGGCTGACCTTGCATGGGCTCTGCAGATGGTGGTTACCCTGGGGTGACCATGCATGGACTCTGTAGGTGGGGGTTACACTGGGGTGACCATGCATGGGCTCTGCAGGTGGCAGTTACACTGGGTGACAGTGCATGGGCTCTGCAGGTGGCGGTTACACTGGGGTTTATACAACAATGGCAAAAAAAATGTTTGCACATGCTCAGTATAGTTTTTTTTTCAAATATTTTCTATCTGTGGTTGTCTGACTTGTAAAAGCAGAGTCTCTGAAGGCTTCTTTGAAACACACACAGAGACACACCCACAGACACATAGACAGACAGACACACAGACCCACAGATTCACAGACAGAAAGACCCACAGACCCAAAGACACAAACACACACATACACACAGACACATAGACACACGACACACTGACACAGACAGACACACTGACACAGACAGACACACAGAGACACACACAGAGACAAACAGACACACACATGACACACACGCAGACACACACATACAGACATACACACTATAGTAGCCCATAAGTTTCCCAAATTTTGGCCAAAAGTTTTTGTGCTCTGTCCTCCCTATGCTCCTACATAGAAGCTGAGCCAAATTTCGATAACAGCTACAAGTTTCCTATTTAAACTCGGGCATGGTGTGGGTATGAACTGTGAGTCACCTTTTTCTCAGATTACAGGTATACGTGGACAAGCCTGTAATAATAGCATAAGTTATTAAGAAATGAAAGACTTTGATTCCTCTTGTGACCTATGTTATAGTTTTTAAAGCCCTAAAAAGACTTAAAAATTCTATATAGATGCAGGTGACATTAGAATATACACTTCAATTTTGAATACCTAGACAGCACAGTTTTTAAATATGCAACCATTATCTTGCTTTTTCTTAAATATTCTATAAAAGGGAAGATAGATTGGAAGATTTCTAAGTAGCGTAGAGGCTGCCCCCGCTCCAGGACATATACGGTTTCTCCGTCCATTGAAAAGCTAGGTGGGCCAAAGCTTTGTATTTTCAGTTCTCCAGTCACAGTTGTGAAATTGTGTACTCAGAAAGACCAGCCAGGGGAGGAAGCCAAGCCACTGGTTGAAATAACAGGTAACTTTTTTAGTTCTTAGTGGGTTCCGTGCACTGTTTGTAGGATATTTCAAATGCTTACCCACTTACTCTTCTAAACATTCACTTCATTACTCATGATTCCCATTTACCCATGAGAGAGAAAAGCTACAGAGAAAGCAGCCGTGTGTAGGGAAGAAAAGAACAAAAACTAAGTAGGCTTACTATGAGCGAAGCATGGGGAGACTCAGTTGCTGTGGTCAATGAGTCCGTAAAGGTGGCAGGAAAGAGATAGGAACGGTGGGGATGCAGGGGAAGAATAGGCTGGAAGGGGTTTCCTTAACGAGAAGGTGACTGAGTCTCCTCGGACGGCAGAAAGACATTTGGAGGAGGGAAAGAGAGGGCGATGCAATTTACTAAGGTGGATGTTCATCACTACAAATGAAAGTGATTCTATTGTAAACAGAAATTGGGCATTGGCAAAAGAAGACTTAGGATGCTAGTCAACGTGAGCCAATGACCGTAGTGATGGGGAGGGACTCAGTCAACGTGAGCCAATGACCATAGTGACGGGGGGTGGGGACTCAGTCAACGAGAGCCAATGACCGTCCAGCTCCGCTGTGGGCCAGAGATCACGATTCTGAGATGGCCTCAGGCAGCCGCACTTACGACCTTTCTTCAGAAAACCAATTTGGTCTTGAGTTACAGGAGTCATATACAAACTGGTCTTCACTTACTGACGTCCTCAATTTTTCAAAAGTTAAGGATTTTAGTTGACTGTGGTATTTGCTTATGTAATTCATATTAGTGTGAGAAAAGATGACAGCCAATTTTCATAGTTTAGCAAAGAGTAATGATGAGACTTTAGCAGGAACAAGAGGGGAAGGATACTGGAGAAAGACAAAGGAAAACTTTAGTATTACTATAGGGATGTTTCTCATTGTGTCCTGGTGGTAGATTCAAAGTCATTACTTATTCATATTAATTAATTAATTTGGAGCCATCATTTTTTTTTTTAAGTTTCCACAGGGTCAATTATGTTTGGAGGACAATTCTGTTTAAATATTAAGACTTTATTCGACTTAATGGCTGACTTGTCATTTGACCAAAACTGCAAGGACAGATTGGTGGTGGCCCTTGAGAGCTGGTGTACGTGTTGGGGCCTCAGCTTCTTCCTCTCCAAAGAGTGTGATGGTAACAAGCCACACAGGGTTGCTAAGGGGAAAATAAACAGTGAGCTTGTAAAGGGTTGGCTAAATATTAAAAGCTCCACAAATACCTTTAGTGCCACTGTACAGGAAGGACCCATGACCTTTCAGATAATGTTTTTAAGTTTCCGAGAGAGGAGAATGAACGGCCAACAAAGCAGGCATTGCCACCGGGAATCAGGCCCCGATACACTATCACTAAGCAGGCTGGGTTTCAGTGAGTCTTTCCTTTTGAGGAAACACAAACTCTTTAGAACTTACCAATAGCCCTAGCCTCCTGAAGTGGACGGCCACTTACAAACAAAGGGCTACTGAGCAAGGACTCGCTATGACTTACTAAGGATCGGCAACATGGTGGGTAGGTGAGAGAAGAAATGGCCATTAACATATATCCAGTTTGTTGGTAGTGAGCTTCACGACACACGATTCAGCCAGACCAGCTGAACTCAAGCTCCTGGGCATCTAGAAGATGTTCTTGCGCATTGGTTGCTTCAGTGAATATGTTTCTGATATGTTCTATTGTGCTATCACGGGCCTACCAATTAGTGGGAAGCTCTCTGGTTTCCTCTGCATCCAAAGACGACCACGAGCTTCATATGAATTTGGAGATGAAGACTGAGATTTTGAGCCTATAACCCACAAACAGAATAAGAGGTGTGCCTAGTGGAGTGACAGCATCTTTTCTAAATGCCACAGATTGCATTCACGGAGCAGTTTTAGGTTCATTTCTCTCGGCCGATTCCATACAGTAGTTGTTTCTTTCATTTCTGAAGGATAAGCTGAAAGTTCAGAAGTTCTCCCTTACCTGACATATTACTATTAGGATTCTGCAAAGATGTCCAAAAGTGAGGCCAACCAGCTCAGAGTTTCATGTTCTTTTCTATCTTGAGAATGGTCCTCTGAGGATGCAGCTCAGTGAGGAGTGTGTGCTTAGCATGCCCAAAGCCCCAGGTTCGATTCCAGCACTGCATGTGTGTGGTGTTGCCTGCCTATAACCCCAGCAGGAGACCATCCTTGACTGCTGCATGGTGAATTTCAGGCCAGCCTGGGCTCCATGAAACCTCTTCTCCAAAAAGAGAAAGTTTGCTACAAAAACAGATGAATACATAAGCAAAACGTGAGGATAACCCTTCTTTTAAAACAGAGTCACAGTGGCAAGAGCCCGTGTCAAACATAAATTTGAGAAAGATTATGCCATATGAACTAGAATAATAGCAATGGCTGGCTCTCACTGTGGACCAGGCTTTCACCATCAAATCAACCACTCAGATAGGGTAAGAAAAATTGGGAAGTGATGAACATTTAATTCAGTTTGGTTCCTGAGTTTCAGATAATGAGCAAAGGGAATTTCGATAACTAGAGTTTGCTGAGTTATTGAGTTACTAAAGTTTTATAGTGAGTGTGCTTATAGCTTTGTTTTATTTTATACTGGAGCAAATTGAGCCCAGGGAAATAAATTCACTTTTCCAGGGGCCAAACAGCTGGTCGGTTTTAGATACTGGCCGTGGCTTCCACCCAGGAAATCTGGCTCCTAAGAAAGTTCTTATTTGTTTTCCTATCCTGTCTTTCATTAAAATCTCCAAATTATTTACCAAGAAATTTAGAGCCTTCACTTCAAAATAGAAAGGAAAAGAAAGCATCAAAGCCCTAGCCTCTAGACTATGGAAGCGAGACACGAGACTGGCCTGATGATGTGTGTGGGTGAATTTCGTTAGACAGAATTCACCTGCCTCATGCTTTTACTTGAAAATCTGGGAGCCAAAGATGTGTATTCTCTAATGTATCTGCTGCCCAGAAGCCCTGTTTATTTTAGTGTTGTTAGGAAAGTACTTAGCCCAGATGGATTCCGTGTTTACTACCCTACCTCCATTCCTTGTGTCTGGAATTGCAGCTCTGGGGTGCAGATTGAACAGATTCCACTTCATTCAGCAAGTTAAGCAGAAGAAAACAGCTTATTATTGCTGTGCCCCCTAAACGGTACTTGCTAGACATTATTGCCCTCTGGAGACTGGTTCTATGGCTGGATAAGCCTGGAAATCACAGTATAATGGTGTGCCTGCATAGGATTGGACATTAGCATATCAAAAGCCCTTTGAAGTTCTGCAAGAAGAAAGTCTGTTTAATTTTGCCTAGCCAGCTTTCTTTTAGGTGATTTCAATGAAAGGTGTTTGTAAGGGTTTTCATCAACATTTAATAAACCACCCAGCATCATCTTGTAGGGACAGAAGCATTCCAGGGGACAAACTTCAGGGGCTCTTGAATTGAGAACTACAGTATAGCACCAAGAGAGACCTATCACAGAAAGCAACCGCGGCTTTGTTGCTATGGTAACCAGTTCTCAGCAGGCGGAGCTGCACACTTCAGGGTTCCCGCTTCAGGATGCACTCATTTTCTCGGTACACATTGTATCGGTTTGCTCTCAAGACCGCTGTTGGGGTAGGTTGTGACACTATCATTTCTCTTAGACGTCACATAAAGGAAAAAGTAGCTTCAAAAGACAATGTCATCCCGGCTCCTCAGATGTCCAGAGCTGTGCTGGCTGACGAGTCTGTGTTATCCCACAACCTGCAAGGAAAGGCTGCGATTAGTGAAAGGGTCTGGGTATTCACAAGTCAGAGCTGCAATGCTCCTGGCATACAAATATTTGAAGAATGTTCCAGAAAGTGAAGAGAAACTTAACCACTGCACCCAAATCTGCCTATAAAGCTTGATTCTTCAGTTAAAGATATTTTTGTATACAAAATTGCTTAATCCCTTCACAGATCCCAATGCATGAATGGTTCCTACTCAAGCATCTCATTAGAATCTTCCTGTACAATATTTGAACTTAGTTTCTGGCTAGTGTGACCCTCCTGCTCCTACTTCATGATAGGGAGACAGATTTCTGTTCTGTTCTGCTTTTGCGAGCCATTGATTTAACCTATTCTCTCAGCCACACATCCTAATCTCTTTGGGTTGCCTAGAATGCTGTCTTATTTAGTTTTCTATTGTCTTGGTTTTCTATTGCTTTGGCAAAGACACGACCAAAAGGGAAGGAAAAGGTTTATTTGGCTTACATATCTGGGGTCATAGACAACTGAGGAAAGCCAGTGCAGGAACCTGGATGCCGGAACCTTAGCAGAGGGCATGGAGGAATGTTACTATCCAGCTCTCCACGGCTCACTCAACCTGCTATCTTTTCCTACACAAGACCCTTGCCCTGGTGTGGCACTGCTCACAGTGTGCTGGGTCCTCCTATATGATGCGTCAGTCTGGAAAATGGACTGTCGTCCTGTCCACACGTCAGTCTGATGAAGGTGCTTTCTCAATTGAAGCTACCTCTTACAACTGACCTTGGCTTGTGTCAGGTTGACAAAAACAAAACAAACAACAACAACAAAACAACCCAGTCAGCACAATTGCCTAGTCTTGGCATTCTAATTCCTGTTAGCAATTGTTTTGTCTTGAACTTGGAATTTCCTCTGTGACCAACTTTTCTCCTTTTAATAGAATACTGTGAAAAAATCTTGCAATACAATTCTCTGTATAGTCATAATCTGCCATATTCTGGGTGTGTGGGGCCAGTCAGAGACAGTCTTACCCTTTGGCACAGACACTTACAGGTGAGGTAATAGCTGCCTTGCAGGGCTTGTTTTAAGGATTAATGATTGTTTATTTACAAGATGTCTGCTCTGTAACAGGTACCCAATAAATGAATGATATTAACATTATTAGTGTTAATAATAGGCGTATGGCAATCTCTTTGAAAAAAACCTTCACATTACTGCAGCTGGTAGCTTTCTGCCAAACCATAACGTAATATCGACTGCACATATGGAAGAGGGCAGGTTGCACACAAGCCAACAGGATTCAAGAACCCAGCTCTCGCTTAATCCAGGGCCATATTGACTCTGAAAAATATTGGTCTCTTGTTTTCAAAGCCAATCTTTTAAGGGTGTGAACAACCAGTTATATCAAGTTTCTTTTGCTGAAGAATGGTATCTCCACCATTTCATTTTAATTCTGTGTTTTTGCTTTTGTTTTTTAAATAATGTATTTACTTTTGTTTTATTTGTATTGAAACATATGTCTTTGAGGGTGACAGATCTTGGAGTTAGAGACAGTTGTTAGCTGCCAGGTGGGTGCTGGGAATTGAACCCCAGTCTTCTGGAAGAGCACATTGTGCCTAGATGCTGAGCCACCTCTCCAGCCTTGTTTGTTTTAAGACAGGATTTTCCTATATAACCTGATGGTTGGTGTGTGTGTGTGAAAATCATAATCCTGTTGAAAGCCAAGCCTCATCTTCTTGACTTTCTGGCTTTTTAAAAATTGTTTTCCTTTTGATGACCTTGGTTAAAGGGGAAGGGAGAGGCAGGGAGGGGAGCAGAGAAAAATGTAGAGCTCAATAAAATCAATAAAAAGGAAAAAATTAAAAAAATTAAATAGGAAAAGTACTTAAAAATAACTAAAATAATGAGCATCTAAAAAAAGTAAAGAAAACAGTGAGAAAATGGAATTAAAGCATTGTCAAGTGTCAGATCATGAGAGGGAAAAGCTGAACACTTTTAATAATACCTGTTAAAATTTAAATGTTGTAGGAGCTGCGGGCCTCTTCCCACAGCCCGGCTCCTGGCCGCTTGGCTAGCTTATACCCCGAAATAACAACACACAAATTGTATTCTTTTAAACACTGCCTGGCCCATTAGTTTCAGCCTCTTAACCCATTTCTAATAATCTATGTAGCACCACGAGGTGCGCTTACCAGGAAAGATTCAGCATATCTGACCTGGTGGCTGGCTGCATTGCATCTGCCCGGGAGAGAGGAGCATGGCGTCTGAGCTCACTTCCTCTTCCTCCCAGCATTCTGTTCTGTTTACTCCACCCACCTATTTTTTAACCTATCAGGGCCAAGCAGTTTCTTTATTTTTTAACCAATGACCTTCCTCCATCAGAACACTTTTAATAATACCTGTTAAAATTTAAATGCTACATTGTTGTTGTTGTTTGAATCTATGACCCTCAAGCATACAAATCAAGCGCTTTACCACTGAAGTACAGAGAGTCTCAGCCCCCTTTACTTCCAGTTTTGATGAAGGGTTCCCTAAGCTTCCTAGGCTGGTGCTGAACTCTGTGTCCTAGGCATGCTTTGAACTTGTGATCCATGATTCTCCTGCCTCAGTCTCCCACGTAGTGGGGATTTTAGGTCTGTGTTACCAGGCTCAGCTGCTGCATGTTGTACCCACCCTCCTTTAGAAACAGTGGGTTTTTGTTTGTTTGTTTGTTTGTTTGTTTGTATTGCTATGAAGGAGCCTTGCCAACATTAACCTGAAGTTTATTATACACAGCTGGCTAGTTGACATTAAGCTTTGATAGACCATTGGAAAAGTGAGTTCTTGATAAACCATGACGCAAATAAGAGTTCAACCAGTCAAAGACACCAAACTAATAAACACTTGAACGGTTTAATAGAAAAATAAATATCAGTGATTGAGATAAATGTGTCATAGGTAACTTATCATATATACTAAAAGACCACTGAAGAGACTTTATGGTGGGAAGACGCTGTCATTGAAGTTTTGTAAACTTTTTTTCAGCTGTCGGAATTTAAAGATACACTGTTTCTTTGTGTGAAGTCTACTCACTGCTATTTTCTGCAGTGGCTGGCATGTTCACTGGGAGATCTGGGGGAGCTGCAGATCTGGTAATCAATCTACCAAGGTCTTACCACTTAACTAGCTTTGTTATGAGCATCTGTGAGGTGAAGCTGGGGTAATGGGCAGCAGTGGAGTGGAACGGGCACACTCAGAAGGCAGCCACCATGACACACGTGCATGCAGACACACACACACAGACAGACACACACACATAGACACACACACACATAGACACACACATACACATAGACACACACACATACATAGACACACACACAGACACACACACACATAGACACACACACATAGACACACACACATAGACACACACACACACATAGACACACACACACATAGACACACACACACATAGACACACACACACATAGACACACACACAGACACACATACACACATAGACACACACACAGACACACACACATAGACACACACACAGACACACACACACATAGACACACACACACACATAGACACACACACACATAGACACACACACACATAGACACACACACATAGACACACACACACATAGACACACACACATACATAGACACACACACACACATAGACACACACACATAGACACACACACACAGACAAACACAACACACAGACACACCCACATCTTCTGCTATAGTGAGTAGATTGGAAAGCCTGGGATCAGGTGACTCACCTGAGGCTCTTCCCTGCAGACGGTGGGGGTGGGGGGTTGACCAGTTGTTTTCCTCTCAGTTCCCACTTGTACCAAATCAGAGCTTGATAAGGCGGCTTATATTACTTCCACTCAGAAATGTCATTATATAAAATGTTTTGTTTTTTTAAATGAAGTCTCCTGCGTAGTCCTGGCCTCAAATGCATAGTTTTCTTGCCTCAGCTTCTGAAGACTTGGGATAACAGTCTGACTCACTATATCAGGCTTCAACAGTACTTCCAGAAGATAATTAATGTTCATTTCTCATAGAGAGCATTTTCTGCATTTTTTGAAGTCAATTGAAGAAAATAAGGGGATTTTAGTTGTAAGTTGCAGGAGGTGAATGTTTACAGAACATTAGAGTCTGAAGCTATTTCCCCTTTTATGGATAAGGCTGGAGCAGCCATCATGTTTACATAAACCAGATAGTAGCCATTAATGCCAGGTGGTCTTGTTCAGGTTCATCCACCTAGAGCGAGAGGAGCTACAGAGATAAGTTACACAGATCTAAAAATTCATTGGGACTGCAGAAACACGTTTCTTCTGTGGCTCATGTAACTAATTCTAAGGTAAAATGGTGTGTGTGTGTGTGTGTGTGTGTGTGAATTTTGCATGTTGTATGTGTTGTGTGTGTTATGTGTGTACACAGTGCACACACTCACAAAGGCCAGGGAGGGCTGTAGGATGTCCTACTCTATGATATAGGGTCTCTCACCTCAGCCCACTTCTGTTTCCGTTCTCTGTAAGGTCAGGGTTACAAGTTTGTTCACATGCCTGGCTTTTCTTTCTCTTTTCTCTTTTTAAATAAATTCTGGGGACCCGAACTCAGGTGCTCATATTTAAGCGGCAAACATTCTTATGCACGGAGTCACCTCTCCAAGTCAAGAATCTCTTCTTAACCAAATACTCTTAATTCTGAAAATACCTTTTAATAAACCAGGGTGCAGTGTGTATGTGTTTGTTGATTAGGAATTGTTTAGGCAGTAAAAATACAGAAGCAGGAGGGACAGACCCCATGCACTCTCATTTCTAACTTTATCTTGTGTCTGTATAAGCTCACATACATTTAAAATTATTCTCTTGAGGAAGCTTCCAAATTTGTACAATTAAAAATTTTGTAAATTAGCCAGAAAGGGCCTCATTTACTGGGTGTGGAGGTGTGAGGACAATCTAATAAGGGACACTGCTCAGTAGAAGAACGCTGACCTCATATGTACAAGACCCTGCGTTCTATTGAAGGGGGAGGATAGGGAGGAAGAGGAAGTATAAAAACCTATTTTAATTTCAATAAGAACTATTTCTGGAACCAAGGAACTATGAATGACTGAATATGAGTTTAATGATCAAGCTTTGTTTTAGCACTATCTTTTACCCTTCGATGCATGTTTGTCAATCTTTCGCCAGCTTTGAAAGTGAGAGTGCTTTTTAGGATTGGTTGTCTGTCATAGACGAATCTTTGCTTCAATTTGTTTCTCATGTCAGTTTATCTGGGGATGATAGAAATCTGAGCTATTAGAAGGGTCTTGTAAAATAATTTCACCATGCTTTCTCTTTATGTTTTCATATCTATACATTGAAGACAAAATTTTGTGGATGAAGCATCATAAATAAGCAAAATAGCCGAGCAAAGGACTGATTCTAATTCACAGCACTCAGGTATCTTAGCTCCCCTGTTCACAAAGGAGATTGAAAACCTTCTCATTTTATTTCTTGCATTTCTCAGAGAACACTAATGGGCTTCCACGGTCCAGCCCGCAACCTCGCTGCTGCGCATGTTCCTTCTTCTCTTGAAGGTGCTGCAGGACGTGGGGTGAGCCGCATACCTTTGTGGGGATATGTGGGTCCATTAGTTTCTCTCCGTAACATCCTCAGCATCTCTCAGTTGCCATACCTAATTTACTCTGGGTCCCACCGGCTTCCACAAATCCCCACGTTTTCTTTTCTTTGAGACTTCTGAAACTCTTGACCCAGCATCAGCCATCTGCGGCCATTCTTGAATTAAAAAATTCAATTCTTGTGCTTCTCCGGACCTCCTTGCTGGGAGAAGAAGGAGCACTGTGGAAATTGTGTTTCTTACCCCACTCCTAAGAAATTTCCCATCCAGTGAAGCTCAGATGAATCTAATTGTCTTCTACCTTAAATTTAAATTTCCAGCCTTGCTGGATGAGTTTATAATTCAAGCGACTTCCTTTTTGGAGAGTATCTTAAATGTGTTCAAACCCGTCAGTTTTCCGAAGTCAAAGTGTCTTAGAGGAGTAAGAACCACCCCTGAGTCTATGAAATGCGTTTTTATTCCAGGGACTAAATATTGCTTTTCTTTTGCTGCTATTTTAATAAGTCCCTCTGTTTCCTGTGGTTTCCCCTCACCCATGCGTTGTGTTGGTCCCCACAACTCCACACATGCGCTGACATCCATGTTTCACAGCCCCGCAGTGAACAACTTGTTATCAGAGAAGCTGGGTCAAGTGCAGGTACCCACCCTTCTTACCAGGTGCACTGGGAACAAAAACAAGAAAAATCGAGCCAGGAAAGACAGGCCCACACACCCCTGCTCTAAAGGTGTAAGGGAAAACCGAAATTCTCCTAAAGCCGCTAAACAGTTTACTCAAGTTTCCTGAGCAGCGAATTCATATCCAGGGGAAAGTGAGCACTGTCCTACCGTGGAAAGAAACAGCAGGAAGTATTAAGAGAAAGAAACCCAACAGGACACATTTGTGGGTACAGCTGGTAGTGTAACTTACATATTTTCTTTTCTTAGCACCAAGATACTTCTACTGTCCATTTTTTCAGATCCCTCTGAATGGTGGGAACACATTGATTCTCAAACACACCTCTCTATGTTTGTGCCTTCCAAATGTTTGCTTTTATCCGTCAGGACAGGTTTTAAGTCTAAGCAACAGGAAGGCCAGGGTTTGGGGCTCGTTCACTCACTTCCTTCAGGCCTCTGAATGCTGAGCTGTCCTACACTTCAGGCATTCTTTGAAAGCTTAGCTCAGGGAGGTTTTTTTTTTTTCCTTCTTTCTTCCACATTATTTACTCTGGTCCAATGCAAATATTTGTCTATTAAGAAATATACAGCATACTGAAGTCATAAACCCACCATCTGCTTAGGACGAGCCAACACCCCTGTACGGAGCCGGATCCAGGCGGGAAGCCTGCTTCTCCCCCTCTCAGGAAAAGGCAATTGACGATGGGGCTGGGCCGTGGGGCCCTGCTCTGTTTAAGCTGCCCCATGCTAAGATTGCAGGATAAAATGTCCGCAAGGGTGTGTGTTTGTCACCACCCATAAAGACCGCTTTCAGGTTCTCCGGCACAAATCTTTTTACCGGAGCGGAGTCAGAAAGAGGTTGCGCGGCCATCAGCTGTAGGAAAATGGATGCCTTTGTGGGTGCCCTGTTCTGATGAATAAAGGAATAAAGAGTGGAACAAGAAACCATTTGGCACGTTGCCACTGCCCTGAGCATTTCAGCAGGGCTGGCTACTCTAGGAAGGAGATCTTCATGGCTCCATTCCTAAGAAGGACGGAGGAGATGAGAGAGGAAACAAAACAAAACAAAAGTCACAGCGGAGCGTAGCACTAAAATGATTTAGTAACCTCTTCTTTCAGGCAGAGGATGTTTAGCTGAACTTGATCTTACAACTCTCCCTGAATGGTTTGCTCTGGGACTTAAGAGTGAGTTGACCTGGGAACTGGAAAGTGATTCTGGTTTGGAGAGTTCTGTTCCTTGAAGCAGCCAAATTTGTTTCTGAAAGACGCCTATAGGGGACACAGCCTTCAGCTCTCTACGTCATACTGAGTAATCTGCAGGCTTGTCTCTGGCATGGATCTTCTATGGGAAAATTCATATACAAGATGAAGACAGAAAACTGACTGTGTTCTAGAGCTCGAAAGTTTGGAAACAAGCAGTAAAGGAATTTTTATTATACCAAGATGCTAGACAATGTAATAGAGGAAATAGGCTTTCAAAATGGTACCAGACCATGTGAAGGCAGACAGCAGAGTCTGAGGGATAGCTGAAGGCCCCAACTTTATTCTCTTGTGGAGCAGGTCTGTGGAGGGGAGAGGCTCTTGGAAAACATCTGTGCGGAAGTGAAGAGGAGCCAGAGAGAGAGAGCCTTCCCTGGTTAACAGTAGTCTCTGATGCACATCAGGCATGTCACAGCACCTTCTAAGCCCAGGTCCAGTGGACACAGCGCCCTCTTCTGGCCGACACAGTCAATTGCACACGTGTACACACAGGACGCTAGTTTCATTTATCTTATGTTCTTCACATCACACAAATCAAAAGGAGAAGACTATGAACTTGGGTCCCTGGGCACAGAATCTAGATCTGCTGGGTTTGAGCTCAGCTCCACTGATGAGCACTGTGACCTTTTAACCAAGTGATAGCACATTGAAGAGAGGATAGCAAGATTCCCACTGAGGTTAACACATGAATGCATCAATCCACGAGAAGTTGCCACCATTGTGCTGGAGCAAAGAAAGAGTCAATGTTGCATCTACACACATCAACTGGTGCAATCAGCTCCTCCCCAGGAATGACATTTTCTTCTGAGCTAAAACCACAGCACAGACTTTATGTATTTTATAAACTTTATTAACTTAACTGGGAGTCAGCAATAACATAAAACTTGGCAGAAATTTGTCTGGAGGAGAGAAATAGAACGTGGCAAACTTATTGTGAGACATGACTGCTAACTTGTAGCAAGGCTTCTTTCGCAGTGCATCATGAGACTTCTTGGCATAACCTTACCCATAGTAGAAATCCTGCAGGTTGGACATGGGAGGAACAAGCAACTGTATTTGCTTTCTAGGGCTGTCATAGTAAAGGAACACACACAAGTGGCTTTAACAGTTATTGGGTCACTGTGCTGGAGACTGGAGGGCTTGGCTCAAGATGCTGATATTCTGTGTGTGGACATTATGCAGAGACCATGGACACCAACCCAGACTACTATACCCAACAAAAAATCCAATCACCAAGATGGAGAAAACAAGATATTCGATGACAAAACCAGATGTAAACAATACCTACTTATAAATCCAGCTCTACAGAAAGCCCTAGAAGGGAAACTCCAACCAAAGGAAGTTAGCTGGTCCCTTTTACGCACAGGCAATGAATAATCCAATACCAGCAACTTCTAAAGAAGCAATTCCTAAAACATACAACTACCACCAAAAAGTAACAGGAATTAGTAATCACTGGTCATTAATGTAATTTAATATTAATGAACTCAACTAGCACATAAAATGGATACAAAAGTAGGATTCATCCTTCTGCTGCAAAAAAGAAACATACCTCAACCTCAAAGATAAATATTTACTCAGAGTAAAGGGTTAGGAAAAGACTTTCCAATCAAATGGACCTAAAAAACAAGCAGGTGTAGTTATCCTAATATCTAACAAAATAGACTTCAAACTAAAATTAGTCAAAAGAGATGGAAAAGGACACTTCATACTCATCACAGGAAAAAGCCATCAAGATAAAATCTCAATTCTGAAAATCTAGGAGCCAAGTGCAAGAGCACTCATATATATAAAAGAATCATGACTAAAGCTTAAATCTCACATAAATTCTATTTTTCTGATATCTTCTTTAATTTCTTTCTTTAGAAACTTTAAGTTCTCATCATACAGGTCTTTCCCTTGTTTGATTAGAGTTACCCCCAAGATATTTTATATTTGTGGCTATTGTTAAGGGTGAAGTTTCTCTGACTTCTTTCTCAACCCATTTATCATCTGTATATAGGAGGGCTACTGATTGTTTTGAGTTAATCTTGCCTTCTCCACATCACTGAAGGTGTTTATCAGCTGTAGGAGTTCCCGGGTAGAGTTTCTGGGGTCACTTATGTATACTATCGTCTCATCTGAAAATCATGATAGTTTGACTTCTTCCTTTACAATTTGTATTCCCCTGATCGCCTTGTGTTGTCTTATTACTTTAGCTAGAATTTCAAGTACTTTATTGGACATATATAGGGAGAATGTATAGCCTTGTCTTGTTTCTGATTTTAGTGGAATCACTTTGAGTTTTTAATCATTTAATTTGATGTTGCCTGTCGGCTTGCTGTATATTGCCTTTATTATGTTAGATTTGTCCCTTTTCCTGCTGTTTCCAAGACCCTTATCATAAAGGGGTGTTGGCCAGTAACTGGGCAGGAAGTATATGTAGGACAACCAGGCAGGAAGAATAGGCAGAGTGATGAGAACAGGAGAATTCTGGGAAGAGGAAAGATTCAGTCTGCAGTCATCACCCAGCCACAGAGGAAGCAAGATGAGAGTGCCTCACTGATATAAGGTATCGAAGCCATGTGGCTAGCACAGACAAGAATAATGGGTTAATGTATGATGTGAGAAAGAGTTAATAAGAAGCCTGAGCTAATAGACCAACAAGTTTATAATTAATGTAGACCTCTTGTGTTTCTTTGGGACTGAACAACTGTGGGACTGGGTGGGACATCACTATCATGTGGTTTTTTTTTCTCCTTTCAGTCCGTTAATATGGTGGATAGCATTGATAGATTTTCATATGTTGAACCATCCCTGCATCTCTGGGATGAACCCTATTTGATCATGATGGATGATATTTCTGATATGGTCTTGGATTCAGTTTGCCAGTATTTTATTGAGTATTTTGCACTGATGTTCTTGAGAGAAATTGGTCTATAGTTTTCTTTCTTTGCTGTATCTTTGTGTGGTGTGGGTATCATGGTACCTGTAGCCTTATAAAAAGGAGTTTGGCAATGTTTCTTCTGTTTCTACTGTGTGGAATACTTAGAGAAGTATTGGAATTAGCTCTTCTTTGAAATTCTGGTAGAATTCTGTGCTGAAGCCATTTGGTCCTGGGCTTCTTTTGTTTGGGAGACTTTGAATGACTGCTTCTATTTTCCTTATAAGTCTATTTACATTGTTTATCTGGTCTTGATTTAATTTTTCATATGGAACCTATC
>NC_022009.1:79140301-79145143 GCF_000317375.1 Microtus ochrogaster
GTTTTGAAACATGACCTGATGATACTCTGGATTTTCTCAGTGTATGTTGCTATGTTCCCCTTTTCATGCCTTATTTTGATAATCTCTACCTTTTGATTAGTTTGGATAAGAGTTTGTCTATATTGTTGATTTTCTTGAAGAACCAACTCTTCATTTCATTGATTCTTTGCGTTGTTCTCTTTGTTTCTATTTTATTGGTTTCAGCCTTCAATTTGATGATTTCTTGGCATCTACTTCTCCTGTGTGAGTTTGTTTCTTTTTGTTTTAGAGATTTCAGGTGTTCTGTTAATTCACTAGTGTGGGATTTATCCATCTTCTTTATATAGGCAGAGTACTATGAACTTTCCTTTTAGTACTGCTTTCATAGTATCACATAAGTTTAGTTATGTTGTACCTTAATTTTCATTGAATTCTAGAAAGTCTTTAATTTCTATATTTCTTCCTTGATCCAGTGATGATTCAGTTGAGCATTGTTCAGTTTCCATGAGTTTGGGCTTTCTGCAATTAGTATTGTTGTTGAATTCTAACTTTAAGCCATGGTGATCTGATAAGGCATCGGGAATTATTTCAATTTTTTTTTGTATCTGTTAAGATTTGTTTTGTGACTGGGTATATGCTCAATGAACTGACTTTTTGGAGTCTATTATTTATGGTGGGATGCCTTGTTAAGCTTTAATACAGAAGGGAGGGGCTTGTTCCTCTCCTAACTTAATGTGCCAGACTTTGTTGACTTCCCATGGGAGTTGTTACCTGTTGGGAGGAGTGGATGTAGGGGAGGATTGGAAGAGAGATGAGGGTGGTGGGAGAAGAGGTGGGGGAAAACTGTGGATGGAATGTAAAATGAAATTAAAAAATAAATTAAAATTAAAAAATATATCCTGCTATATTACTCTTCACATATACCCAAAGGACATTTCATTCTACCACAAAGATACATGCTCAAACATGTTCATTGATGCTCTATTCATAATAACTAGAAATTGTAAACAATATAGATATTCACTAGCTGATGAATGGACAAAGAAAATATAACACACTTACACAATGAAATAGTACTCAGGTTTAAAAACTGAAATCATAAACTCACAGGTAAATGGATAGAATTAGAAAAAATCATCCTGAGTGAGGTAACTCAGACCCAGAAAGATAAATAGAGTATGAATTAGCATATATGTGTATGTTAGCTGTTAAGTCATTGATAAGCAAGCAACAATCCACACGACCCCTGAGATCAGAAAGGAAGTTAGGGGCTGGGTATGGTGGTGCGGGGAGGGTAGCTCTCCCTAGGAAAGGAAACAGATTAGGTAGTTCTGGATGGACAAGGGGGCACTGGAATGGGAGGATCAAACAGGGATGGGGAAGGGGAGGAGATGAGGGAGGGAATACAGGAAGAGTCGGCTAAAACTAAGGGTCATGTGAAGGGTCATATGGAGACCTGATATAGTAGAAGATTCTTGATATATATACACATATGAAGATGATCTAAATGAAATTGCCAAATAGCAAGGGAGGCAGAGCCCTAAGTGGATATCTCCTGTTACCAAATAAAGCTTCCAGTACCAGGAAAGGGTTACACCTGATTGAATTCTTAGCCAAAAGGGTCCCATAGGATCCCCTAAACAACCCAGGATACAGCCAAGGCTAACAGCGGACTCTCCACAAAATAACAGTAAGACCCCATTGCTTAAGACACACAGACACACAGATACAGACACAGACACAGACACAGACACAGACACACACACACACACACCCCTCATTGAACATGGAGAAGTCGAGCTGGTGCCTACACTGAACCTTCATCCTTATGGACTGGAAAGTACACTTCATGCTGCCAAAGGAGAAAGGCAAACACCCAGCTACAATCTCTGTGATTTATGATAATGTCCTGCCTGCAGATTACACTGGTGCAAGAGTGGCCCAGAGCTTACGGAGTAGCCAACCAACATGTGCTCAGGTTAAGATCCACTACATGAGATGAAACCATGAGATGCTACTTGGGTGGCCAAGAGCCTGAAACTCTATGAATACCACTGTTCTGCTAAAGGAACACAGCTATGCAACAACTCCTTGTGACATTCTACTATACTCATAGGTCAGTGCCTCGTTCAGCCATCCTCAGAGAAGCCTCCTATTGCAGCAGATGAAAGAAAATACAGAGACCCACAGCCAGACATTACGCAGAGAGTGAGAGGCCTTGGAACTCTCATCCCGCAAAGGGATGTATTCATCAAATCACCCTCCTTGGGGCTCAGGGAACTCTACAGAGGAGGAGACAGAAGCACGTAAGCGTGGAGACAACTAAGGACACCAGAGAATCAGGGCCTTCTAGACTCAGGACCGGTGCACATACAAACTCAGACACTGAAGCAGCATGCACAGAGCCTTCACGGAACCAAATGGGATCCTGAAAGAAGAATGGAAAAGCACCCTCATCTCTGACAGAGACACTACCTCTGACTGATAAATAGTTATAAAGGATAATTTAGGTCTCTCCAAGGGAGTCTCACTGGGAAAACAATCCACTCTTAGGGGTAGGTCTGATTCCCAACAGTAGATAACCAACAGAAAACTAACCTAATGGCGTCTTTGGAGGTTCTTTGTCACATGATGTTGTTAGGGAGTGTCTTAGGGTATCTATTCTTATGAAGAGACAACATGACCACAGCTACTCTCATAAAGTAAACATTTAATTGGGGCTGCTTGCTCACAGCTTCAGAGCTTCAGTCCGTTATCCTCATGGCTGGAAGCAGGGCGGCATGCAGGCAGACATGATAAAGAAGGAGCTGTGAGAGCTACATCTTGCAGGCCGCAGGAAGTCAACTGAGACACCGAGCAGCGTCCTGAGCATAGGAAACCTCAATGCCTGTCACTGCAGCTACCTACTTTCCCCAGCAAAGTCACATCTCCTATACTGCCATTCTCTTTGAGATTATGGGAACCAATCACATTGAAACTTCCACAGGGAGCTTTTTTGTTTTTTTAAATCGCACTTGTCCTTTGTATTGATTTCATGGCCTCCAGTTCTGTGGTTTCCTGTGTGTGCAAAAGTGTATGTCTCTGCATCTCTATGTGTTCCTTGTGCCTTTTCCTTGGCTCTTTTTATTGCTTGGTTGTCTTATTCTATTCTGATTTGTTATTGTTTTATCTTATTCTATTTTAATATTCCTTAGATGTCTGTTAGTTTTCTAAGGAAAGACAGAAAGGCTGAGGAACCAGATGGGGGGAGAAGTGGGGAGGAGTAGAGGGAAGGAGAAACGGTAGTCAGAACATATTACACGAAAACCGTCTATTTTTAATAAAGGAGAAAAGTTATATCTTTTATTTTTTTAGATTTTAATATAATTACACCATCTCCCCTTCTCTTTCTTCCCTCCAAACCCTCCCATATACCCCTCCTTGTTTTCCCTAAAATTCGTGGCCTCTATTTTTCATTAATTGTTGACACACACACACACACATACACACACACACATATATATACACACACATATATATACACACACACTCACACACACATATTCCTACATACATAAGTGCAACCTGCACAGTATGCACAATGTTTTTCTATTTATGTGTTTAACTGACTAGTTGATATTGGCTAACCAACTAATGCTCTCACCTGGGGAAGACTATTTCTCCTGCTCTAAGCTTTCCTTAGATGTCTGGATTACTTTCTGTAGGCTGGAGACCTCATGGGGTTTCCCCTTCGAGTTGTGCATGCTTGCTGTCCTTGTTCAACTCTTGTTTTGGCATTCATGTTGGTGAGACTTTACGGGTGTAGTTTTTGACATTCCCAGGAGACACAATCTCACAGCAAACTCTCTGATCCTTTGACAATTACAACATTTCTACCCCCTCTTCCGCAAGGATTCCTGAGCCTTTAGGTGTAGGAGTAGCTCTGTAGATGTATCCATTGGAAGGGCAGCTTATGTAAATTTAACCCGGGTGACTATACCTTAGTACACAACAGTGTGGTTATCAATTGGGGTGTTTAACTTTTTGACTATCATATCTCTTGCTAGTGTAGATGAATTTTGAAAGGTCCTGTGTACAAATTCCTCTCACAAAGCATTGCACATCAAAGAGCTGATATTGGTATCTATTATAATTGTTTCTTAATGTTAAGTATGTCAGGAAATAGTAATTTTTGGAAGTTATAGACATAAATAATTGGAAAGAGGTTTTGCATGCACCTTCCTCCAGCGTCCCACCCCCAGATGCTAATGTGTAATTCTAACCCTATGTAGGAGCAAATGTAGTGGTTGGATCAAAGGAATTCATCTTGTGAAGTGACGATGTTAAGCAGAACCATTGACTAGACTACAGATTTTAAAAATTAAAAGAGTTTAGAGGAAATAAAAGATTCTAAAACTATATTTATTAGTATAATTACTACAAAATAATAATATATATATTTACTGAAACAAAGGTGTTAATGAATCTCTTCTGTAGGTCACAGCAAATGACTACTGACATTTTCTCACTCTTTCCTGTGTATTCAGCAATGAAATCAATGATATCACTTTAATCTTTATCTACTGAAAAAATATTAAATATCTCGTCTTTATTTTACTTCTAATTTTTAATTTATATTAAATTCAAATTATTGCTTAAACAATGTTTAAATAAATTCTAATATTAAAATGCACTGGTCTTCTCTGATTTGGGGGAGTGTATTTATATTCATAGGTTACATGGATACATAATGCCAAAAGCCATGCAACCTATATATATCCAAGTAAATCAGTTTGCTAAAGGTTTTTTTTTAAAACCAATAGGATGGAGACCAAATGACACCTACATCATCAAATTTGGGGACAATCAGGCATGTGTACTAGA
>NC_022009.1:79145538-79157260 GCF_000317375.1 Microtus ochrogaster
GAGTCAGGTTTTATAAAGGGAAAAAACTTACAGATCACCGTCCCAGACAACAGCCCTCTGCGTGATCAGGAAAGGAGTCTAGTCGCCAGAAGCGGAGCCAGGGGCAAGAGAGCAAGAGGAGGGCAAGTGTGTGGCAAAGGCTCCTCTTCTTGGTCCACACGCAGTAGAGAACAAGATAGGAAGGCAGTGGGGACAAGATTCCCTCAGTGAGCTACCATCATGATTTATAATCTCTAGCTGTATCCCACATTTTACAGAACGTCTTTCCTACCTGAGATCCAAGTCTTCAAAGCATGAGGCAGTGGGGACATTTCATATGCAGAGTGTAGTAACCTTGAGGTCAGCTCAAACCGTCATGGCTAGTGATATCAGTAAACATCAAACTACAGCAACATCACACATTTTAACATTTATTAAAATTCAAGTTTACTTCCATAAACTATCACGCATATGTCACCAATCTTAATAGCAATGCTACAAAATCCATGTGCTTGAGCATTGCATTTGCTAGCGAGCCGGAGGTTTTTGTCACGCTTTGGACCTCTTAGAGCTGAAGCATCTTCTTCCATCGTTCCTCACAGTTCTGACTGAATGAGTCTTAGTGCTTTCTTCATGTTGTCTATTACTGATATAAGAGGAAACACATGTTGTGCCCTTAGTAAGTGAAAGTAGGGGATGCTATAATCTAAATGGTAACATGCAAAGTTGGATTGTTTAATTTTTGTCTTAGTTGGCTCATTAGCATACTGTATTCTATGCTAAAGGAATATTTGTAAATTCAGTGATTACACCAATCAGTAGTGGCTCATCAAATTCACTTATAATAAGCAGTTCTATTAAGGGAACATTGAAAGGGTTTTATTTTTAGTTAGCTATTGAATTTATTCGGTATTGCTGGATCTGAGACCAATACTATTTTCTTAAATATGGCTGATAGTAAATGCTGTGGTTAAAGTCTTAGTAAATTTGTACCTCATTATTAAGGTCATTTAAGACTGCCAAATTTTCATTATTGTTATCTGAGAAGAGCATGTGGGTTCTTTGACACCTGGAGATAGTTATTTATCTCTGTTAATGTTTGTGTCATTTTGATTTGTGCGAAGTTCTTATTGATCTCATGATTCAGTGATCATAGGAAGTTCCTGTTTTTCTTGTTTTTGTATTTTTTTTGTGAGTCCTGAGAGGCTGCAATTTAAACACCATACCCAGATTCTCAGCATCACAGATTGAATTGTGGACAGCACTGATAAGAGCCACTCTTGACCCTTGGTAGTCAGAGTCTACCTGGGTAATTTATGAATACTCACACAAAGGTAAGTCCTGGGGTTCATACGTGTAGAGTCTGTTAGCGTATCTCCCAGTTATATCAGCTCTGACAGTCAAAGAAGGGTCTGTTAAAAAAAAAAAACAACCCCAAACAAAGTCACTCAAACATTATTTAGCAAGTTTTTAAAGCTGTTTCTTCTCTCTGTTCTAAAACTAAGGTCAGCAAATTTATAAGCCAAGTTTGTGTTCATCATGTGAATTCGTGATGTCTTAGCTCAAAGTTCCTGTTTGGAAATTCATGGATCTCTTTTAATTTATTTTGGGTTATAACAAGAGGAAATCTCAATTCTGAACATCTATGCCCCAAATACAAGGGCACCCTCACATGTAAAAGAAACACTTCTAAAGCTTAAATCATTCATTAACCCCACACACCATTAGTAGGAGACTCCAACACTCCACTCTCACCACTGGACAGGTCAGTCAGACAAAAATCTACAGATTCAATGCAATGCTCATCAAAATCCCAGCAAAATTCTTCACAGACCTTGAATGAATGGTACTCAACTTCATATGGATAAGCAAAAACTCAGTATAGCCAAAACAATCCTGTACAATAAACAAACTTCTGGAGGCATCACAATCTCTGATTTCAAACTCTACTACAGAGCTACAGTACTGAAAACAGCCTGGTATTGGCATAAAAACGGACAGGAGAAACAATTGAATTGAATTGAAAACCCAGATATTAATCCACACACTTTCAAACACCTGATTTTTTGACAAAGAAGCAAAAAGTATAAAATGGAAAAAAAGAAAGCATATTTAACAAATGATGCTGGCATAACTGCATATCAACATGTAGAAGAATGAAAATAGATCCATATCTATCACCATGCACAAAACTCAAGCCCAAGTGGATCAAAGACCTCACTATAAAGCCAGCCACACTGAACCTCATAGAAGAGAAAGTAGGAAGTACACTTGAATGCATTAGCACAGGAGACCACTTCTTAAATATAACTCCAGTAGCACGGACACTGAGAGAAACAAACGGGACCTCCTGAAACTGAGAAGCTTCTTGTAAAGCAAAGGACATGGTCAACAAAACAAAACTACAGCCTACAGAATGGGAAAAAAACTTCACCATCCCCATATCAGACAGAGCTCTGATCTCTAAAATATACAAAGAACTCAAGAAATTAGTCATCAAAAGAACAAATAATCCAATAAAAAATGGAGTACAGACTTAGACAGAAAACTCTCAACGGAGTAATCTAAAATGGCTGAAAAACACTTAAGGAAATACTCAATATCCTTAGTCATCAGAAAAATGCAAATCAAAACAACTCTGAGAGTCCATCTTACACCTGTAACAATGGCCAAGATAAAAAACTCTAATGAGAGTTTATGCTGGAGAGGTTGTGGGGGAAAGGGAACACTCCTGCATTGCTGATGGGAGTGTGGCGATTTCTCAGAAAATTAGGAAACAGCCTTCCTCAAGACCAAGCAATACCACTTTTGGGTATATACCCAAAGGATATACCCAAAGGATACTCAATTGTACCACAAGGACATGTGCTCAACTATGTTCATCGTAGCCAGAACCTGAAAACAACCTAAATGCTCCTCAACTGAAGAATGGATAAGGAAAATGTGGTACATTTACACAATGGAGTACTACACAGCAGAAAAAAATAATGACATCTTGAAATTTGCAGACAAGTGGATGGATCTAGAAAATATCATATTGAGTGAGGTAACCCAGACCCTAAAAGGCAAATATCATATGTACTCACTCATAAGTAGCTTTTAGACATAAAGCAAAGAAAACCAGCCTGCAAATCACAATCCCAGAGAACCTAGACAACAATGAGGACCCTAAGAGAGACATACATGGATCTAATCTACATGGGAAGCAGAAGAAGACAAGATCTCCTGAGTAAATTAGGAGCATGGGGACAATGGAGAGGGTTGAAGGGAAGGAGAGAGAAAAGGAGAGAAACAGAGAAAAATGTATAGCTCAATAAAATCAATAAAAATATTGCCTAAGTTAGAGCCTCCAAGAAAGCCAAATGAAAGCAAGAACATGGAGATTCCTGCTGGTTTTGCAAAACTGACAGACGGAGTGGCACACGTACCGACAAACATGATCCTTGGCACATACTGCCCATCAGGAGATAAGTTCTTGTCCGTGGTCTCATGCTGGAAGCAGATGAAATTAATGAACAATATTGGACTGTGGGGTATTCTGTATGGAAGCTAAATTTTCTGAAAATTATATATCAGGGTTTTTTAAACTTCTGTAGTAATTAATACTTGACCCTGAATATTTGGAATAAAGAAGAGTTAAAATGCCTGTGAAGTTATGATATTAAAAAACACAGTGGACTTCACGCACCATGAGATTCAGCATGATAAAGCTATTCTGAGCCATTTCTTGTATTTCTTCATTTTTGGCAAATTCCTTTTTTAGTGCTGTGAGGGAGAACAAAATGTCAGTTAGTTTAAAGGGTCAAGACATTGTCAATATGGTATCAAAATTAGTATGTTTTTCTTTTGTTTACATCAATGTCATGGGTGTAAATGGTTTGCTGTCTTTTTACCATTCAGTTCCTCTCTGGGAAGCAATGGATTAGAGGATGTCCAAGGAGACATCAAGGGACAATGATATTTGTGAACACACTGATTTTATTACTTATGTTTCTGAGTAGCTCATTGGTTAGAACAATTTCTGCCAGCAAGTTGTCATAATCACTTTGATTCTCTTAAGAAGTGGGTATCAGAGTCCAAAGAGCATATCATAATTTCACATTCCGCACATATGAACAATTGTAATCTTTTGTCAGGACTGTGTTTCACTGTAGCTGAGCCTGGGTTTACCTCTGACTCACAATCCCACTGCAGTTACCAGAGTGCGCCCCTAGGTGGCTCTCGCTGGATCTTGAAGCATATTTGTAGAATGGTGCTACTCTGGGAACGACATTTTTAAAATGGGGTTTGCCTGTGTGCCTTCTGAACAGTTCTCACGAGCTCACTTCTACCTTGTGCTGGATACGGAGGAAGATTCCAGTAGCTAAAGTTACCTTGACAGTATTGGCAGTCTTCCAGGTGGAGAATAACCATCAGTGGCTTGTTACTAGACAGAGGGATCACAGAGTGAAGTTAAGAGGTTAATGATGAATAAAATTATAGAAGAAGGTTAGTTTTAAAATTTTGGTACTCTTGGTACTATTGACAATATTAAATAAAAATCCCAGACTCATACTTCATGGGAATGAAGCCTACATTAGGTAGTGTGAGATAGTATGTGGCCCCAGATCTTACCAAGTACCATATTATAAACACCAGCTCACAGGCTTCATAACACACTGAGTCAGAATCTGAGTGGGGTTCAGGAACTATACTGAGAGTGGCAAGTGGTACTTAGGTCCTCTATAGCATGTGTAGATAGCTAGAGAACAATGCTACCTCCAGGACCCAAGGGATGCTATACATAAAATTTGTGTGTAATGAAACATGATATATGATTTTAGGACAGTCAACCTAAAATATTCCTGGTTTATCGCCTAAGTTTTTACAAGATCGTCTTATTTGACCAGTATCCTAGCCCTTCATTCATGTGCTAACCTAAATTTACAAATAACTCAAGTGAAACCCCCATCAATATATTTTCAGGATCATTTTAATTTCAACTGTGAATTATTTATACTAACTCATTTGCTTCTAAGTCTAGTCTAAGAGTAAAGTGAGCACAGTGACTACAGAGGGGTAAAAAATGACTAGAGCATGGATATTCGTATGGTTTAGGCTTCACCTTTACTCCGAAGGTTCTTGAGGTAGAAGCAGGGTCCCAGTGGGATGACCAAACAGTGGAAAGTTTAAAGGTAGGAAGGTGGCTGATGACTCTGTCGATCATAACAAGGGTAGATAATGGCTCTCTCCTCAAGACTATCAACGTGTCTCCTGGGAGAGGACCTGGTCTCCTGGCACTGGACTAGTTTCCACAAGAATGCATTGTGGCAATGCTGGAAGCGTTTAATCCTCTTTGCAGACAATCACAACCTGCGATGCCATCTGTCATGAGGCCTCTTCAGAGCCAGGCAGATATTAATGTCCGTGCTCTCGAATTTCTAGAGCTAAGTAAACCTCTTGGTTTCACAAATTACCCAGTCTCATATATTTTTATTATAGCAACAGAAAATTGACTAACACAGATATATAGGATTATTTTTTTCAAATGTGGCTTTATTAATAAGATAGTCATGGGCATCAAAAGCGAGTGATTTTATTGTTATGTATTAGTTGATTAATTTGGCGATGCTGTTAACCAATCTTTGGATATGCTGTGCAAACACTCTATTAGTTGGCTACATTCGTAGGCCAGTATAAATCTTTTCAAAAGCAGTTACCAAATATAAGTATATAAATTCAGTGATTGCATAAATCTATGCTGTATCCAACAATTTTTAGTCTTGGTAAATGTTAAACACAAACATTAAATGATTAATTTTATTTACTTCCCCAACTTGGATTAGAAGTACATTTTAATAAGACCTTTCCAACTTACCTTTAGGATTTATGAGCTAATTAGAAAGCTACCATTCGCCAGCATCAGACATTAGAAAAGCTGCAGATTTGAGCTACAATGAACAAAATGTCACACCCAAGTCTTTGTGAGCAGCAAGCTAAGCCTAAAGGTATTCAGTGAGGCTTACACAGGCAGGTCAAGCTGGAGTCAGCCCACATAAGCTGAACATGATTAATGACACTCTCACAGGCAGGCCCATGCTCAACCTTGTACACATACACATCAGCTGAGTAAGTTTTCTATATAGAGAGCTCTTCTGATGGAGTGTCAGCGAGAGTAGGCGTCCTGAGGCAGTGCAGGCAGGGCATGGGCACTCTGCTTTCCTGATTGGCTACTACTTCTTCCCAGCACCTACAAGACATCTTGAAGGGGCAGCAGTGATGTGGGACTCCTCTCTGTATGCTGTGAATATGTTTTATTATCGTTGGTTAATAAAGAATCTGCTTTGGCCTGTGGCAGAGCAGAATAGAGCTAGGCAGGAAAAACTAAACTGAATGCTGGGAGAAAGAAGGCAGAGTCAAGGAGACGCCATGTAGCTGCTGAAGGAGACAGACACTGCCGGAACCTTACCAGTAAACTACAAGCCTCTTGGTAAAATATAAAATAATAGAAATGGGTTAATTTAGGATCTAAGAGCTAGCTAGAAATATGCTTAAGCTATTGGCCAAACAGTGTAACAATATAGTTTCTGTGTGTTAATTTTGGGTCTGGGAGGCTGGGAACTAACCAATAGCCTCTACCTAACACAGCTGCACTTCTGGAAGGTGTTTGAGGGAAGTCTGGGGAAATCCACCCCCAGCATCAGATCACAGCAATTAGAATCCAAGGGAAAACGTACATCAGTTATGTGGAACACTTATTCTTAAGAGTTCACAAATGAGCTGCCATTCCTTTGGAATAAAAGCAGAGAGACTATGGCAGAAATGGAAGCAGTTACATTCTAAAACAAGGCTTCAAATTTTTGTTTGGTTGTGTTTCTCCAGTAGAAGAGAATAAATATCTGTGGGTTTGTGGCCACATTTTCATTCACAGGACTTAACTATGCCATTATCATGTAGAAGAAGCTATAGGCAGGATGTGGGGGGTGGGGAAAGAGGTTTTTTCTTTCATTTGTTGTAAACAGAGACTGTGCTTTCACTTCCCAGCCGCCTAGACCTGAATAATCACACAAAAACTATATTCATTGCAGCACTTTTTGGCCAACAGCTCAGGCATATTCCTAGCTAGTTCTTCTATCTTAAATTAACCCATTTCTATTAACTTGTATATCACTGAGAGACTGTGGCTTACCAAGGTCCTGGTATCTTTCTCCTTTGGCAGCTACATAGCGTCTGCTTGACTCCACCTTCTTTCTCCCTGCATTCTGTTTAGTTTTCCCACCTACCTGTATTCTACCCTGCTATAGGCCAAAGCAGCTTCTTTTATTAACCAATGGTAATGAAACATAATCATAGACTACAGAGGGGAATCCCACATCAATTTGTGAACACTAAAATGTGAGTCAGCAGTTTTAAATTATTTCCCCCAGTGTGCAAGAGGAAAAGGGATCTCTGCCGTTTTACCTTCACATGCAGTAGTGCTCCGCCTCTGTTCCAGGAGTAACCATTTGTTCTTGACTATTATATCCCTCACTCATTTCTTTGTGTTGACTTGAGATTTCTTTTTTTTAATTTTAAAGAAGACTTCATGTCAGAGAAATTTACTCTTGTGACATATGCTGCCTCCCTCCCCACTCCTTGGTCCTTGTCCTTTCTCATGGCATATGTCTCTTGGTTAAGCAGAAAAGCCATGCAATCAGAAATATCGGTGTCCTGTGTTTACTTACCTATTCATCTTTATGACCACTATACCTGAGATCTTTTATGAGCGCTAACAGTCCTGGGGACTTTCTGTGTATGCAATCATTTCCTGTGCACACGGGATGATTTAATTTCTACCTTTCTCATGTGGATGCCTTTTACGTTTCTGTCTTGCTTGGTTTTGGTTAGGCTGCTCAGTTCATCCTCAGGTACTGCGTGGAAAGTGACTCTCCTGTCCTTTTTTTCTCAGAGGAAAGCTTCCAACCTGTCTCCACTGGGCACGTGCCCTAAGGCCATACGGTTCTCGTGCCAAGGGTCGGCCTTCTGGAGTTAGTTTGCTGTGCGTTGATGCTAAGCTCTGACAGATGCTTCTCAGTAGCTACTGAGAGATCATGTGATTTTTCATTCTGCTATTATGGGGTACCATACTTATTAACAAATATTGATTAATCCTACGTTCTAGGATTAAGTCCTATTCAACCATGGCTAATGATGTTTTTAACATGCTATTTGATTCTACTTGCTAAGATGTTGTTAAGGGTCTTTCCATTTGTGTTCATCAAGGGTGTCTTAGTCAATTTTCTATTGCTGTGAAGAGACAATGGTTATTTTAAAATAAACCATTTAATTGTGGCTGACTTGTAGATTCAGAGGTTTATCCATTATCACCATGGTGGGAAACATGGTAGCACTCTGGCAGACACAGTGCTGGAGAGCTAACTGAAAGTTCTACATCTGGGTCCACAGGCAGCAGAAATAGACACTGGGCCTGGCTTTAGCATTTAAAACCTCAAAGCCCATTGCCAGTGACACACTTCCTCCAACAAGGCCATGTGTCCTAATCCTTTCAAATAGTGCTACTCCCTATGGGGGCATTTTAATTCAGACTACCAAAAGGGTCTTTTCTTGTAGTTTCTACCTCACTGTGTTACCAGGGTAATTCAAGCCTTATTAACAAAATCTAAATACATTATTTTCTATTTATTTTTAGATAAATTGGTTCTCTAACAGTTTATCAGGCAGCAGGGAGTGTTAGCACACAGCTGTAAAACCAGTGTATGGGGAGCTTAGGCAGAAGCACAGCTCGAGGGCAGCTGGGATGCAAAAGATGTTGTCTCAAAAACAAACAAAACTTTAGAACCATCAGAGACTGGCCTTTGCTTTTGAAATTATGAATAAAAGTTCTTCACTGGTCTGTTCACATTTTCTATTCACGATTAAATCTTGATGGTTTTATGTATATAGTAAGTGTGGAAATTTATGTTTCTGCTAGAATATTTATTGATTTAATAGTTGTTCAAATAGTCTCTGGTGACCATTTCAGTGATAACATTTTGTTTGTCTGGTTGTGTTTTTCTTATTTATTTTTGCTTTTGTGTGTGTGTGTGTGTGTGTGCACATGTGTGCACGTGTGTGCAAATGTGTGCACATGTGTTCATGCAGGTACCTAGGGAGGCCACCAGGAGGTGCTGGATCCCATAGAGCTGAAGTTACAGGCACACAGGGGGCTGGCAATTGAACTCTGGTCTTCTGGAAGAGCAGCAAGTGCTCTTACCTATGGAGTCATCTCTCCAGCTCCTGGAATACCATTGTTATGTCTACCTTTCATTCTGATTTTATTAGAATTCTTTTGTTTTCTTTTTGGTTTATTTACTGCTATGTTGGGTTTATCTCTTCCAAAACAGTAAAAAGTAAAAAAAAAAAAAAAGCCTTTATTTTTATGGTGCTGTTCATCGTTGTCTTGTTTACTGTTTGCTTATGTTTGCTCTGGTTTTTACTATGTGCTTCCTAATACTAACTTTGACCTTAGTTTCTTCCTTTGGGGGTGGGGGATGAAAGGTATTTTTAAGGTAAAATATTAGATTATTTGGAACTTTTTTTTCAAATAAAAAAGATAAAGATATTTATTCAGAAAATTTCATCCTTTGAGCTGTTTATAGTACATTTCATGAGTTTAAGTATATTGACTTTCCACGTTAATTTGCTTCAAAATATTAAAAACTTCCCTCTGAATATCCTCTTTGACACACTTGACAGACAAATTCGTGTGTTGTACGTGTGTGCAGTGCATTCTCTATGTGAGTGTTGTGTGCGGTAGGTGGACATGCAAGAGGCCAGAGCAGGACATTATGGTCACCCTCCAACAAGGCTCCACCTTGTTTTCGTGGACTGGGTCTCTCACTGGATGGGAAGTGTGCTTAGTCTGCCTGTCCAGTGAGCTCCTGGGGTCCGCCTGCCTCCACTAAGTCTCGTGGGTTTCAGAGCAGCTTTAAACTTGCTGCATGGCTAGGGATAACTTTGCACTGTCCTCTTGAACCTGCCTCCAGAGTCCTAGCATCATAGGTGTACCCTGTCACACTCATTTGCGTGACTATGGGGATTAACTCGGGGCTTTTGCCTGCTCTGCCAGAACCCTAGCAGCTGGGCTGCATCCCCAGCCCTAAATACTGACATCTTTAATAGATGAAGTCTTAGTCTTTGATCTTCCCAGAGTCTCCAGATGAACTCTTACTCTATCTGGGTGGGTTCTTTACATGTCCTGGGGATATAATTTGTCATATGTGGTTTCTTACACTCATATTTGGAAGTGAGATTTTTTTTGGTAATAGTTATTCAGTTTTGAGAGCATTTAACTCAATTTTCATTTAATTTTCTGTATTTTTAACTTTAATGGGAAAATTGAAAATGAACATTCATCAATCAGATATTGATAAATTCTCCAGGAGATTTGGTAGGTCTTTAAGGATAAAAATGATGTCACATTTGCTCACTGAGCCTGGGCCAGTGCCTGGCATACCAGATGACGCTCAGCTAGGACATTGCTGATTAACTGTGAAGATGAGTGTGAAATAAAGCTCCCCAAGGTGTCTGGCTGACCGGACCGGCTGGAGGACTGTTGCTGTAAACTGCTTTCTTTGTAAGCTTGCATAGTGTCTTGTTTGCTCATACATCTTGCATTTAATTACCCATATTGCCTGGGTAATACAGAAATGCATACAGAGGTATTTAGAGCTTTTGCAGCTAGAGAATACCATTTACCATGTTCCGAATGTGACTTGTTCCACATGGGCTTCTTTGTTTGAATAATTGCTCCCCAGCTTGTGGAACAGTTTTGTGAAGATATGATACAATTAGAAGGTAGGGACAGTGGGGGCTGGGGAGCAGTCCCCATAGGTTATATCTGGCCTGCATCTCTGGCCCCACCCTGTTTCCTGACTGCCCGTGTGATGTAACCTGCTTCCTCTGCTGCCATGCCTGGCTCACAATGATGAATTCTTTCCCTGAATTCTGACCCAGGATAAATCCTTCCTCCTTTAAATTACTTCTGGCCAAGGGTCTGATTACAATGATGAGAACAGTAGTTCTAACACTGCCCTGATAGCAGCTGCGATGTCACACAGCATACCACAACGGAGCAGGAACTGTGGCATTCTTTAAGAAGCTCATGCAACCATTTCTGGGTCTTCCATGAGGCATGAGAAACAGCACATGAACAGCAACTTAGAGGAACTTTACCTTTTGTGAGCGTGAAAGAGCCCTTCTTCGTAAGTTTGTACCCAAGTGATGTCATCTCCCCACCCTGAAGAAGAGAGAAAATCAGTGCATTATTCCAGGGTTACCAGTCTCTGTCTGATGAGCAAATGTCAACCTGCAGAACTAGGACAGCTCCAAAGCTGCCAGCTGGCATGCAGTGTAAACGATAATAAGTTATATCTGGATACAAAGCAGTGCCCTACCAAAGTGTACTCGGGTAGATTTGGGAGAGCACATCGAAGCTCGACCCAGCTTTGAACCTACAAAGTACTGATCAGTGCTGGATGATGGCTGAAGGTGGCTGAGAAGACATCTCTGTCCCTGCAAAAGCTCCAGCTTTCAGAATATGTGTGAAATAACAGCTAGCATACTTCTAAAAAATTGCCAAGAGTCCTTTGGATTATACTACAAAGTGCCCTTTGTATCTTGGGTACCAAAGGATGCTGGCTACTTCTATGACAGTGCACATTGACAGGAAGGAGTTCCGAATTCTACTGGAAAAACATTCAAGGATGAGAATTTCACATTTGAA
>NC_022009.1:79158074-79173718 GCF_000317375.1 Microtus ochrogaster
GTGTGTGTGTGTGTGTGTGTGTGTGTGTGTGTGTGAAGAATCTGTGGTTTTGGTTAGCAGGGCCTGCATAATCAGCTGTGATTAGCAAGATAACAGAACTACTAAAATGGAATCTTTACTTTCTGGGATACTTGATGCTGGTTGTTTGGAGTTGAGAAATTAGCAGTGATTAAGAAGACTCCAGCATCACTGAATTGAAATCTTCTAGGAAGTGTTTCCTGTGGCTGTATTGCAGCCAAAGGTGTACCTTGTGTTAGTGGCTGGACTTGGTCATGTGGAAGAGTCACTCAGGTGATACTGGCTTTGAAGGCATGAGGGGTCATGGAGAGAGTTGAGGCTTGGCACAGAGAGAGGGCAGGAGATGCCCTTGGTAAAGGGGCAGCCTCAGTGGCAGTTGAAGACCCAGGATTGAAAAGCTGAGAGGGGCCAGGCAGAAAGCTTGAGGCTTGGCACCATGAAGAGAGTCCATGAGAGGCTATTGGTGAAAGTGTAGCCCAGTTACTTCAGAAGAGTATTTTGGAGATGCCAGCACCATGGGATGACTTCCAGGAGCAATAGCGGCAGTGAAGGGGAGACAGGTGGAGTCTGAAGACAAGCTGTGTGTGCTACAGAGGGCGGAGTCGGAGAAGTGACCCAAGCCTTTGGAGGAGCCCAGAAGACCAGGAGTGGATGGACCACAGATATTAGACACTGACTTATTTATACTGTGGGAGTTTGTTCTGCTTTGTTCTGATCTTGACCATGCCCTCATTCTTCCCTCTTGAAGTAAGGAAGTATTTCATTTATTTTTTTATTTTACAAAAGCCCACAGTTGAGAGACTGAATTAAAAAAAAAACAAACAAATGACTTTTAGGTTTTAAAAGAGACAGGATTTTTTAAAAAGAGACTGCATTTATTTTAAAGTGAATTTGTAAAGACTGTGGAACTTTCAAGGTCTGTGACCGTGTTTTGTTGGGCTGTTGGCAATAGTGTGAGATCCTAGGGATGAACAAGAAGGAGTGCTTATGGCTCACCAGAGATGTGTTTCTGTGTCACGCTGGCAAAGGTTTTATGTCAACTTGACACAGGCTAGAATCATCCAAAAGGAGGGAATCTCAATTGAGAAAATGCTTCCATAAGAGTCAGATGTAGGGCATTTTCTTAATTAGTGATTGATGGGGAGGGCCCAGCCCATCCTGGGTGGTGCCCTGGCTGTTGGTCCTGGTTCTATGGGAAAGCAGGCTGAGCAAGCCACACTGAGCAAGTCAGCAAACAGCATCCTCCATGGCCTCCTTGTCAGCTCCTGCCTCCAGGATCCTGTCGTTTGAGTTTCTGCCCTGCCTTTTTTCAACGGTGAACAGTGATACAGAAGTGTAAGCTGAATAAACCGTTTTTTTCAAGTTTCTCTGGTCATGGTGTTTTATCGCAGCAGTAGTAACCCTAACTAGGAAGCCTCTTTTTATATACTCATCAGCTGACGGGAATTTGAGTTCTTTGCTGCAGGGAGCAGATGAGAATGTGCCTGCATTTCAGTGTTTGGGGATTCTAGGGAGATGTGGAATTGCTGAGCTAAATGGTAACTGTATTTTAACTTTTTCTTTTCTGAGACAGGATTTCTGTATGTAGTTTTGAGTCTCCTGGAGTCAGGGTGGCCTTGAACTCACAAGTGTTGGGATTAAAGGTGCTACCACAGCTGGCATGTATTTTAATTTTCCGAGGAGTTGTTGGTGTGTTCCACAGAGCCACTGTGCCATTCTACAGCAATGAGAGAAGAGGTTTGCTTGTGCTAGATCTCATGTCTTAACCTTGGAAGACATCTTTGCTGTTTTGGCTCACCCTGCCTGGAGTCTTCTCTGTATGATCCTGGAAGTTGATTGGGTGTTGCTTTTAGCACAGTTCACAGTAACTTACTCCAGAAATATGACAGCAGCTCCTTGGTTAGTTTCCCTTTTTTGCTTGTATTTGGTTGTTAGATTTATTTGTATTTTTAAAGTTTTTCGTATATGGGTACTTTGCTCGCAGGTGTGTAGATATATACACACACACCCCATGCGTGCTTCGTGCTCATGGAGGTCAGAATTAGATTCCCTAGAACTGAAGTTATAGAGGATTGTGAACTGCCCTGTGGTTGTTGAGACTTGAACCCAGGTGCCCTGGAAGAGCAGCCAGGGCTGTTAACAGCTGAGCCATGTCTCTAGCTCCTCTCACCTGTTGAAACTGTCACTCAGATGCTGGAGCATCAGCAATGGAGACATTTCAGTCTCATTTCTGGTCACTTTTGTCCCTCAGACATTAATGAACCATCTGTTCTGTTTTAATCCACTGGTCCCCAGGAATAAAAAAAAATATAGCTTCCTAAATATCCTTAGAGCCGCAGGGGAACATATTGTATCATAACCGTTTCCGTACAGTCTAGGTCATAATTACTATGGACCAAATGCAACAGAATTTAAATTCTCTTTCAGGTCGGATTCATGGCTATGCGTTCGTCTCCAGCTTTGGTGGTGCTATTGGGTCTTCAGTGATTTTGTTCATTCTACTACTGTGCATTTATTGAGTTTCTGCTGTACGTCAGTCACTGGACCAGACCCTGAGCATTCTTTGGTTAAAAAGGACATTAGAAAACCTTGGTCTCCATATGTGTGTGTTTTTTAACCCTAGTCCTTTTCCTTAGGATGTTAGGCAGTGTTGGTCTCTCTCTCTCTCTCTCTGTGTGTGTGTGTGTGTGTGTGTGTGTGTTTTCAACCCTAGTCTTTTCTTCACTATCTTCTGTTTTCTCTACGCTCATCTCTGCCCTGAACCGTTTGGCCCCTGCTCTGCTGCACTCCTTCCACCCACTCCTGCCTTTCTGCCATTTCTAATAGAAATGATCTCCAAAGGACCAACAGACATAGCCCCGCTCTCAACACACAGACTCCCAGCACTAACTAGTAGTCATGTTTCCTATAAAACGGTGTCTTAATAACTGAAGTAGTAGAACCAGGCTGTTCAAAATAAGCTGTATGTACTCCAATTGGCTTTCATAAAAATTAAAAATTGCCAAAAAGGAGGCCAGCAAAGATGGCTTAGCAGGGGCAGGCTCTCATTGCCAAAATTGATGTCTGGAGCTTGAATCCTGGAACTCAAATGGAGGAAGGAGAGAATAGAGTTAGCATGTTCAACGAGTTGACCTTGACACATGAATAAACCAACCAAGCAACAAACATAATGAAACCTTGCTGCAGAGCTGTTGATCAACATTTAAATGGGCTCCCAGGAAAGTGACATCTTAGACGAGAGCTACAGCAACGCCAAGCAGCTCCACTATAGGACTTGAAGGGCAAGGAATAGTTTGGCCCTGAGTTGTTCAAGGTCAATAAGCTTCTTATTTTATAACTCTTAGCTTGTATGGAGAGCTATGTGCTGAATTATTCCCAGGGCAATGTCTTTGTCCTTTATTTATTTTGCAGTAGATATTGCCTTTCTCCACATACAGCTTGTGATTGCTAGGCTAAAGCTGCATTAATTCACTTAGGTAAACAACACAGACACACAGATGGTGTTCTGTCAATCTGAAGAAGCTAATGGTGTGGAAGCCACCTGCAGGGTGGGGTCACTCTTTCCTCTGCTCAGAGCACCATTCCAAAGAGCCGCCAAGCACTGCATGGCTATCCCGATTACTTGAATCAATCATGTGTGGGCAAATAATTTTTCTCCTTCCTGGAAATATAAAAACTAATTTTGAGAACTGTTTCTTCATCATGCTTCTGGATAGGAAGGTTTGTTTGTTTCTTAGACCAAAGTAAAATTGTAAGTATAAAAAAATAGATTTTCTGGAGCTGAAGCAAAAGGCAAGTGTCTACAGTCAATCAAAGCTGTAGACACCAAGCCAGGTCTTTATAATATCTACAAAAGATGCAGCAAAATGCTGTTCAGTCAGGCGCAGTGGTGCACACCTGCAATCCCAATGCTCAGGAGAGAGAGGCAGGCGGATCTCTATGAGTTTTAGGCCAGCCTGGTCTACATAACAAGTTCCAAGTCAGTCAAATCCACAAGGTTTGAAAACAGAGCAAGCAAACAAAACACACCTCCAAACCCAAGGGTTGTTATTTCTTTGAAATTTAGTTATTTACTGTCTAAAATAGATGACCCCCCTTTAGAAACATCTGTTTTAAAGTCACACATAGCAAATATCTAGTTTTTTGCTTATAATCAAACTATAGAGAGAAGTATTGGGTATTTTTGAGAACAGTTGAATTGACCGAGTTTAGAAACTCCAGTGAGAATGTCGTACCTCTTGAGAGTGTCTGGGGAGGTCTCTTCTCTTTTTTGATAGCGATGGCAAGGTTGGCAGAAACTGTGATCAGCAAGAGGCAGAGGGACAAAGTAGAACAGAGCATCGTGTCTTCTATAAAGTCACTCAGAGGCAGCTAGATGGCAGAAAATAATTTTCAGAATCTGGTCATTTTCAACGGTCTGCTATTAAAAGATATTTGGACAAACCCCATGCTGACAGATTCTTCTTCTGATTTCACATTAGATAAACTCTGGGGAATGTTTTTTAAAGCATTTAGAGACATTGAACCATCTTAATAGATATTAAATTAGTGAAGGTTCTGGATATCACGGCACAGGAGACATTCAAGAGCAGGTTGAAGACACCCAACTGTCCCTGAGGTCACTGCAATGTGCTTCGCTCTGCAGTGGAACTCAAGCACAATCTCGTTCATTCATCACCTCCACAATGCAATATGAAGGCAAAGTTGGCCCTTAGCATGTACAAAAGACCCCTTGTCTTTTCATCTTTCTGGGCCTAATAGCTGAAAACAACATTTTAATTCTACAGCAAAGTAAGATTAGCTGTGAAAAAAAAACCCACTGCTTCAGCTACAAACATGAAGCAGAGTAGAACCAGGAGGAGCCTTAATTTTCAGAGCTCCATCTTCACAGAGCCTCCTCATGCTTCCCAGCAGTCAGGTAGCCTTTCCCTTCAGATTACAACTTCTTCCCTTTAAGAACTGCCATGCACCGTCACATCGCTAAAATAAACATGTAACAGGAGAAGTAAATGTGCAGACAATCTTCATGTTTGTTGAAAAATTCTCAAAGCATTTTTGCTGCAGATATGTGTAATCTGGCAGTGAATTTCACCATAATAATGAAATTTCCTAGCCCAAACTTAATAAATGGTTGCTTACTGATTCTGCTTGAGTTGGCTATATTTAGCTCTTCTATGAATTGTGAGAAATGGAAAGATTAGCAAGACACAAATTTGGTCCCAGCAAAACACCTGGTGACTATAACAGTTAATGTAGGGTAGTGTTGAGATCTTGGGGACAAGAGCTCAGTGGAGGTTTCTAGACCCTGATTTCTCTAGATGCTTCCTTATCCCTCTCTTTCCAGCATGCTCTCATTCTTGGTGCTGTCTCTTCTGGGTCTCCTCTGAACTGATGGAGCTTGCCATCCCAGGTTAGTCTTACTGAATGACTTCCACCACAATCACCAGCACAACAATTTATTACCGTTCTTGTATTCAGGCCCCAAAGCTCCTGTTAAACAGTAACAATGTCTGATAACACTATTCCTTTCAGTTCTTATGCTTATCAATCATAAAAAACAGTTTAGAATGTCACTGTGTTCCCTCCATGTCTGGCCATCTTGAACCTAGAAGATGGAATGAGAGCTATAATTTTAGCAGGGAACAGGGGTAGCCTGGGGTAACAAACCAAACTTGGGCAGTCCAGCTTCAGGAAGGCTGAATTTACAGTAGAGAAGTTGAAAAGCAGCCTACACTAGAATCCTATGCTCATCTGCAGACCTTCCAGAACCTGATAGTACTCCCAAAAGGCCTGCAGATGAGCTACAGGTGCAAAAAATAATAAAATAACAAATTAAAAAAACTCTGAGATTGCCTGCGAAGTTGCACCTCCTTAAGAAGGTTAAACAATGCTTCATATTCTTCTGGGATCTTAGAAGGAAGAGAAAAGAAAAGTTAAGATGGAGAAAGTGTTTGGAAAGTCCTTGATGTTAGGGACAGAGATGAACAGGTGAAATCTACCCCAAGAAACGAGAGAAACGTGCAACTTAGCTGTCTGTGCTATTTTAGGTCTAAGTTCAGAATGGAGACGGAATCTGTAATTCCTAATTTCAAGTATTTATATACTTATTACACATTTATGTACTAGTACCAAGCACCTTTTTATATTCAAAATTACAAACCTTTGTTAGATGTTGTAAAAAAGATACAGACTGTATTCAAAACAATACAACTTGTGTATAGTTGTTTGGGAATGAGTGATACTTTCAGCATCAATGGTCAGCGTTTGACTTACTGAGAGTCTTTAAGTTCTGGCTGCCAGGGCAGACATTTGGAGAAATTTAGGCGATTATTCCATTGCAGCAGCATCTGTTACCCTTGGGGACCACCACCCCTCATGACTACCAATAGGCTTAATCAACATTGGCCAGTTAGCATTTCCTGGCACTGGGCTTGTGCTTTTGAAAAGTAATTAATATAAGCCATTTATTTCAATACTGAAAATTTCTATATTTTAAAATAAAAATTTTGCGGGCTGGAGAGATGGTTAGGAGTACTGGTTGCCATACCACAAGGACATTTGTTCAACTATGTTCATAGCAGCATTATTTGTAATAGCCAGAACCTGGAAACAACCTAAATGCCCCTCAAACGAAGAATGGATAGAAAATGTGGTACATATACACAACGGAGTACTACTCAGAGGTAAAAAGCAATGACGTCTTGAAATTTGCATACAAAAGGAGGATCTAGAAAAAAAAACTATATTGAGTGAGGTAACCTAGACCCAGAAAAACAAATATAATAGGTACTCACTCATAAGTGGCTTTTAGACATAAAGCAAAGAAAAAGCAGCCTACAGTCCACAATCTCAGAGAACCTAGACAACAACAACAACAAAAAAAACATAAGAAAGACATAGATGGATCTACATAGGAAGGAGAAAAAGACTAAAATCTCCTTAGTAAATTGGGAGTGCAGGAGTCGCAGGTAGAAGGGGAGAGGGGAGGAAGGAAGGGGAACAGATTGAAATGCATAGCTCAATAAAAACAATAAAAACAACAAGAGGACTGGTTGCTGTTCCTGAAAACCCAAGTTGAATTCCCAGCATGGCAGTTCACAAGTGTCTGTAATTCCAGTTCCAGGACATCTGACACCCTCACACAGACATGCATGCAGGCAAGACATCATGCACATGAAATGAAATTAAATGAAAAACAAGTTATTTTAAAAAACAAAAAGGAAGCAATATAGCCAGCACCCAGATTTTTTTTTTAAGAAGTCATTTTAGGTTAATTCTTATTCTACCATTAATATAAATTGAGAGTGAAATTATGAAGCCGATACAGGAAACCAGGTCAGTAGCAGAAGCAAAACATAGTTTCATTTCATGTGTCCCACTTTTAACCAAGAGACTCACTCTTACGTAGCAAAACGGTGAATTGATCATTTAGAGGTTGAGAGACTGAACACCAACTGGTCTGGAAGTTTGGCTTGCTTACCTGAGCTGCCCAGCGATCTTGTTAGAAACGACCTCGTTCAGGATGTTCCCCGTTTCAAAGGGGTGTGGATTTATAGACACTCACATACCCGGCCTACAACTTCACCTGCATGGCAACAGGAGCGCTGTCACCTGTGTGCTGACAAACACAGGTCGGTCCAAAGAGCTTAGCTTCCCCTCAGTTCTCATGCTTTGCAGGGAGAACGCTCTCCTTGCTCTAAAGTAAGATCGCATGTCCTCTTGAAATGACACCAAAGGTCTTGTGCTTCTTTTCTCCTCCACCGTTTTCTTTCCAAGGTAATTGGACATTTGGCTAGATTTCAACACTGTAAGAAAAAAGGGAAGAAAACGGGGGGGAGGGGAGGGGGGATAAATGTAGAAACTGTGTGTACACCATTGTTCCCAGTGGGAAAGGGACGTCAGCGAGTTTTGCGGATTGGACACAAAGAAAGCAGAAAATCTTCTAGGTGACTCAGATTACAGGAACATAATAAAGAGCTAAAGAAACCAGGCTTTCTTTCTTTCTCTTTGAGGAGGGGGAAGAGAGGGAGAGAGAAATAAAACTGCTTTAAACATCTTATTATTTTCATGGTTTGGTTATTCTTTGCAATCTCTTGTTTGTTTGTTTGTTTTGGGTATTGTTATATACTGGTTTTGCACCTAGTTTCTGAGTTTCTCTCATTTAGTTTTAGAGGATGGTTGTGTCTCAGTGACTTGCAGTGAAGTTCCTGAGAGTTAGGCATGACAGTTCCCCAATGATGTCCATTCCTCCACCTTTAGTAGGATGGCAATGTCCATCTTCAAACCTTGGCAACTGGACCAGGAAGTCTTGGATGAGCTGGGCTTTCTCCTGGGCTATTGGGGATGAAGCTTCCAGGTCTGTTCTAGCTTGATTCTCCATGTCCTGGAACCATTGCATGTGGTATTTTCAGCAATAGGGTTTCACTGTCTAGTTCTAGTGGACAACCAAGAGCCATGGCAATAGCCTATTTTGCATGGGAAGCCACTGGGGCCTCACTGGTTAACTACTGGACGACGGCAGAAGCTCCCCACCAATAAATTTTAGGGCTTGAAATGTCCATAGTGCTGAGGTAAGAAAACCAAAATCTGTTTTCACTTAGTCATGGGGTTACTTCTAGTGTTAATTTAAGTATACACATAGGAAATAATTTTTGTAAATTAATTATGAGGGAATATCTAGGAAAGCTTTTTATTATTAGACACCAACAAATATAAAGAAAATAGTCCATTTTATCTACCCAATAGAGTGGAGTCTGGATGGAACGTGTGGAATTCTGGCAGCCATCTTGGTTTCATGAGGGAGTCTAAGAAAACAAAGATGGTTTAGTTGAGAGAGAAGTGTGGAGGTTAAAGGAAAAGATATTTCTCTCTCTTTTATTTGAAAATAGATTCTTCTCTCATACGGTACAACCTGACCACAATTTCCCCTACCTCTACTCCTCCCAGCTCTCCACCACCTCCCCTCTCCCCTTTCCCCAGATCCACTACCCCTCGATCGCTCATCAGAAAAGAGCAGGCCTCCAAGAGACAACAACCAAACAGGACAAAGCAAAATACAATCAGACAAGACAAGAGCCCTCACACTGAAGTTGGACAAAACAGCCCAACAGGAGTAATCGGGTCCCAGAAGCAGGCTAGAAGAATCAGCCACACATACACTCCGATCATCAGGAGCCCCATAAACACACCGAGCTAACAGCCATAACATACACAGAAGACCTAGTGCAGACCCACGCGGCCTCCACACTTGCCCTTCAGTCTCTAAGAACCCATACGTGGCCTGCTTAGTTGATTCAGTGGGCCATGTTCTCCTGATGTCCCCATCCTCCCTGACTCTTACACTCTTCTGCAGGAGTCCTTGAGCTTCGAGGACCAGCTGTGGCACGCTTGAGTATATATCCAAAGGTCTTTATCGTACCACAAGAACACTTGCTTAACTCTGTTCATAGCACCAGAAACTGGAAACAACCTGGAAGGTCCCTCAACTGAAGAATGAATGAAGAAAATGTGGTACAGTTACACAATGGAGTATTAATTAGTTGTTTAAAAAAATGACATAATGAAATTTGTAGGCATATGTATGAAACTACGAAAAATAATCCAGAGTGAGGTAACCCAGACCCAGAAATACAAACATGGTGTATATTTACTTATATGTGGATATTAGCCACTAAGTAAACCATTAAGGCTTTCATTAAGTAAATGATAACCAAGCTATAATCCATAGAGAGAAGTTAGGGAAAGAGTCTATGCTGTGGAGGAGGTCAGAGCAGCTGGTCAGATCATCTCCAGAGCAGATCATCAACAGCAGAGAGAAGAGACTCCTGCTTGTTTGCTCACGCTCGGCTAGCTCTCTCCTCTCTTCTACTGCGGGGACCCTGCCTAAGGAATGTTGCCCCTGCAATTGGCTCGGTGAATTAACAGCTCCCCCTGACTCCTGACATGAGCCAGCAAGCCAACCTGATCTAGACAGTCCTTGTTAAAAACCTCTTGCTGGGTGAATCCAGATTGTCACCTGGACAGTTTAGCTGGCACAGGTGCCAGAGGACCGATGTTCAGGCGTGACTGTGGAGAGAGCCTTTGCCAGAGGAACAGCATGAAACCATCCAGCTCACTACTGCCCATCCTAAGTGCCTGGAATAAAAACTATGCAACTGACTGGAACACTGTCCATGTGCTCAGTGTCCCTTCTCTCGGTAAAAGTGATGGCTTAGTTCATGCCTTCCGACACAGGTAACAGTTGCCCTTAGGAAGAAAAGGGGAATGTCTCATAACCCCTTTAAAAAAAACCAAAACTAGATAACCTTAAGAATTCATTGCATTTGGATCTGTGTATCAGATCTAGAGTGCCTGGTGCTCCTACTCCACACACACGCTCCAAATGTATATTCTGTATTTGCTTTTGACAGCTCAGAATAGGATCCCAGTGAGCAAAGTACTGACTTTTCTATTTCATAGTGTGGGAAGTTGTCCGAGGACAAATAATAGGTCAAATTCTAGATATGTAAATGGCCTATCGCTTTCCTCCCGTTCACCGCTGGCAGCCCAGCTCATGGCTCGAGAGTCCCCTTTCTGCAGCCAATGACCTCTGATGGTTCCTGTAGAGTGTGGGAGTGTGGCTAACTCTGGGATATCACTTTTCACCCTAAACTTTTCCCAGAGAGAAAAAAAGGTCAGACTTGTTTTAGTTTTAAACAGTTTCTGGGATGTGTAGTTTCGAGGTGAATGAATTAACATTTTAAATGCCCTGCTTGTAGGGCGATCTCCCTAGATGTCCACTGAGGAGCCCAGCTTTTGAAACGCTCTCACCCAGCGACATAGCCACGGTCCAGCACCCGAGAGCTGGGCCTGATTTTGAAGCTTGATTCTTTTTTGTCACTGAGGTGTGTGGCTGGGGTGAAGAATGGAATCGTGTGAGGCCCAGTTTTCTCTTTGAGAAGTGGGATAATAAGCAACTGGGCTTGCTGGGACCGAGTAGGATGCTGTGTGTGAATACATACTCAAGAGTGATCTACAGGAGAGCAACCCCGTCCTTGTCGGTTAGGCTTACCAAGAACATCTTCAAAAGCTGTTTCTATGAAGTAACTGAGTCAACATTTGGGGGGATTTTGGAATTTTAGGAGTATCTAATGTCAATAATGTGACTTTAAAAAAAAATTAAAACCAATCATTTCAAGTGTTCTACATCACTGAAGGATTAAAGAAAAAAGCCTTTGGACTTCTGATTTCAAATCTATGTTCACAGTGCCACCTGCTGGTCAGGAGGAAGAGCCATCTCTGGACTATTTCAATAAGCAAAAATAAATACAATACGAGGATTATTTCCTTTGATATCTTTTTCAGTACAGATGACGAGCCATTCTGTCACTTGTTCTAGGAATTTACATTATTTTTTCAGCGCTCTGTGATGTTCTTCTGAAGTATCAATAGCAGTATATTGATCTCTTTACTGACTGACCCCGTCATTGGATCAGTTTAGATGATCAGTGTTACACTAAACTAGTGACGGGAAAGGGCAGGTGATCTGCACGGAGTGCTCTTTTCACTCACAGGCTGGGGCCGACAGACACATGCTAAGCCCTGGCTTTTACACCACATAGAAAACATACTCCAAGCTCCAGCCGACCACAGAGTTCATGTGAAGTTGAGGCCTGTCTCTGAGAGACCACACAAAGAATCTGACTGTTGTTCACCCCAGACTGGACCTTGTGGGATAAGAACAGCCCAGGTCCCAAACACACTGAGATCAGAGCCAAATGGGAGGTGCCAACTGGGTCTGTAGCAAAACTGCAAGTTGGAGTGATTATTATAACCAAAGCTATATAAATCTTCTGAGCTATAGAGAATTATACAGTATATTATAAATTATGGGCATGGTTATTATATATAATCTATACATGAACCATTTAAATATGTATTATGAGCACGCAATGGGTATGTGTGTATGCATGTGTGTGTATATGCTTCATTTATCATTTCGATTTATGTGTATGCTAGCACATAGGCATGTATGTGTGTGCATACACATGTCAATATATAAGCAAATAAATGAACAACTCTCATGAAGCACATTTCCCACACACCTTTTTAAATTTATAAAATTGATGTAACATAAAATGTTTCATCACTTAGAGGACTACAGTTGTACATTTAATACTCAATAGTATTGTGCAGCTGTATCTACGTGCAGTTGTGCATTTAGTACCTAAGAGTGTTGTGCAGCTGTATCTGTGTACAGTTGTGCATTTAGTATCTAAGAGGATTGTGCAACTATATCCATGACCTATTTCTGGAAAGTTTTGCCACCACAAAAGTAAAACACATAGCATGGACAGCTGCTCCCCATTTCTGTCCTTTCCTTTGTCCAGTTCTGGTTTTCACCTCCGTGTCTCTGTAAGTGTGCCCATTGCTGGTGTTCCATGGAAGTGGATTGCTCACTGTGTGGGCTCCTGTGGCTGGTTTCTTTCCTATGGCAGTGTTAAGGTTCATTCATTTGGAAATGTGCATCAGTTTTCTTTTCACAGTTAAGTCCCGTTCCATTGCACGACTCTACCGAAACCTGTCTGCGCATTTGTGGGTGTTTTGTTGCTTGCACTTTATGGGCTTGTGAATAGCAGTGCTGAGTGTTGCACAGGTTCTGTTCAAATACCTCTTCTGTAACCCTCTGGGTATACACGTAGGTGTAAACTTTGTGGCCATACGCAGCTCCATTCTAACTATGATATTCTGTCAAAGTCTAAATTACTGGCAATTGCCAAAATTAGTGCCTATACCATTTTGCTAACAGATTATGTGCATATCCAATATATGTAATTCTAATGTCTTTTGAGTGTAGCTCTCCTGGGAGTATGTGTATGGGACTCTCTCAACTGTACTTATGGTTTTTATTGCCTTAATATCCAATTACACCGGACATACTTTCCTGAAATTGTTGGCCATTTGCATATTCCTATATTGGAGTTTCTATCCCCGTCCTTTGCCATGAATGATTTCTAAAAGGACACAATAGGATGAAACTTGGGTTGAGAAACCAGTATTGGGCCCCTTCCTAAGGTTGTCAGGAGCAGAATCTACTCAGTAAATACGACGGGGGAGGCAGGGTTCATCTCAGCAGCTGCTCTGAGTCTCGGGAAGGTCTGAAATGCAGTTGACTATTGTGCATCCATTCAGGGGTCACCTGAGGTCTGGGTGGGGTCACTGATGCCATGGGAACCACAGGGCAGTGTGGGGGCGTGGTCTCAGGAAGTAGGGGCTCACTGCTTCTTTTCCTCCTGTTTCGTTTGTCTCCATTTTTCTGCCTTCCCGCTCTGTCTGTCTCCACCCTGAGCTCTGTCCCCTGCATCCCTGCAGCCATCCTGGGGTCGCACACTCCAGGGGAGGGGATGCTCTCTTCCCTTGGTCCTAGCCAGTGTGAGAGGAGCTAACAGAGCTCCTATCTGGGAGGAGCTGCAAGGTAGCGAGGGTGAGGCAAGCACGGAGGGTCTTTTGCGGGCTGTTTACTGCAATGTCCGAAGCCTTCATAATGTGCACATGTGTCTCTTTTGATATCTTGACAAATGGTGCTGTAGTCACTGGTTAAAACCAGCAGTCATTGCACCATTTTGAAGGTCGGCAATCCGACCTGGATCCCGGTTCACAGAAAGCAGTGGGCTGCTCTGTCTCCTTCCTGACTCTCCAGGGACGAGGTCCTGTCCCCCAGCTTTCAACTGTCCTCTTTTTTATGTACTGTGCCACTCCAGCCCATCGTGTGGCTTCTCTGTTGCTGGAGATCTCCATGTTTTTTTCACACGGGTCCTTGTGGTACATGGCTCCACCTGGATATCTAGGAAAGTCTGCCTGTCCTGGGGTCCTACCCATACTGCAAAATTGTCTGCGTGTAAGGCAGCACCATGCTCTGAGATCCACGGTTCAAGAACCTGTGAATGTTCTTGAAGAGACTCTTTTGTCTGCCCACCACAAGGTCCGCGTGACGAAGAAACTAGACAGGCAGGATTTCAGTCTTCAAGCACATTGTGGAACCACTCAGAAAAGGCGTGCAATTGGAAGTTTCTAGTGCCCCTTTCCCGGTCTTATGTGGTGGTCTGTACTGTATAAGGAGCTCTTTGCCTCACTATCAACATGCTGGACACAAGGCGTGAAGAGTCTGACACAGACTAAGTACTCTTTGAAGAGTCTGACACAGACTAAGTACTCTTTGAAGAGTCTGACACAGACTAAGTACTCTTTGGCGAAATTCATGAAGCAAATTTTTCGCAGAAATCAAGCAGTTCTAAAGGTAATTAGGCCACGCTCGGGGTCTCTACAGCTGCTGCATTCACTAATATCTAAGAGATGGCAGTGGAAGGCATGCTGTGGTCCTCTAGACGAAGGATGAGTGGACGGCCCACCTCTTGCCCCTAAGGAGCGGAGGGTCCTGGCTCTCAGAGTCTCTTTGTTTCTCAGTCAACTCAACTCTCATGAGATTTGTCTTTCCCTGACATGGGTCATGTCCCCGAGACACTGGAGATGGGGTCAAACGGTACACCGGTACAGAGGGGCTAGGTAGGTTAGGCTCTAGAGCCAAACCGTGTTGAAAAAAAAAATGGAAAAAATAGGGTGGGGTGTTACCACTACAGGGAGGCTATAACACCCCTGGGGTTTTGTTTGTCTTAAATATTTGTCCAGGGAGTAGACAGGAAGTAAGGTTTATTTGAAATGTCTTGTAAGTTCAAAGTATTTCTCTGGCGAAAAGTTTGATTTTTTATTTCTGCTCAAATACTGTTGTAGCTCCAGTCCTAGGATCTATGGGAGTCAGACTCAGTGTAAAGTCTCGTGTGTGGTGCACTTACACACACACACACACACACACACACACACACACACACACACCTCCAGTTGAAAGAGGTAGAGGACCACTCCCACGCGCTCACACTTTGAGTTAGGTGGAGACAGGGACAAACACAACCTGGAAGCGGAGTAGAACAGTGTGTGTTTTGCACTCTGATACTAATCTACAAGACAAAACACATCCAGGTCACCTAGGTCTGCCCTTGCTCTGTGACCTCACTGTAAAGCCACCATCTTCCTCTTCCTCAGCTGGGACTCATTTTTCCAAGATGCACGGCTCTCCCGGGTACACCCTCAACTCCTCCCTCATTTCACCCTAGACAGCCCTAGCTGGTTTTCAGAGAATATAGCCCGGTAGTAGAATCTGTCCCAAAGAAAAACTCAGATTCCCGTTTCCCGTGAGAAAGGCTTTCCTTTCCCAGCCTTCTACCTTTTCCATCTCTCCGTGTTCAGCTGGAGTTCATAGGCTGACTTCTCGTTCAGGGATGTGTCATGTGTTTGATCTCTGCGTCATCTGCCTTTCTGGAAGAGGTGATGGCAGCGTGATGATCGCTGATGATGTCTGCCCGAGCATGTTTTCCAGAGCCTACCCCACCTTCTCACAGTGCTTTAGCTCTGATCTGTCTGAAGTTGGCCTCCAACTAAACACCATGGCACAGACCCCGCACTCCGGCTTGGCTGTGGACCAGTATGAATCAGTTTGGGATTGCCATCTCCTTTAAATATCTCTGCTCCTAAATAGTCTTCAGGCAAGTCACCTTTGTGCTCATAACATGTCTTCTTCTTAGTTCATAATTCCT
>NC_022009.1:79173867-79176366 GCF_000317375.1 Microtus ochrogaster
AATTTATTTGATAGTTGATTGTTAGCTTCAGAAACCGTCATTCCTCACATTATTGCTTCCAACTCCAGAGGCCTTAAAGATGTTATTTTCTTTAGAGTCTGACTTTAAAGTCTGACTTTTGTATACATTACATCTTTTCAATTTGTTCTCCTGAAGATTAGATACAAACAAAGATTAAATGTAGAAGATCTTTCCAGAGCTCTTTTTTTTTTCTCTGAAAATTTATCTTGCTTTGTCTTCTTTATCAAACCCCTGAGCGATTTTGGCCTTGGATTTCATAGTGGGTGGCTTGGAGGATGCAGAAGGTGGCAGCAGACCACAGCAGGAGGGCAACTTGGTTGGAATTCAGGAGACACAACCACACTGTTATGCTCAGCCTGCCGAGTTCAGTCAGACCTCTCTTCCCTTTGAGGCCACGCCGGCCACTTAGGAAGGACTCTGTATTTATTCATTTTGTAGCTGTTACAGGAAACGGTGAGCTGAAGATTCAGTAGGTTTATGGTCAAGAAATCTGACATCAATGATTCTTTAGAAGGGAGCTTCATCAGGAGAGAGAGCCTAGCACCCATGGGGACCATGATCAGGCCTTAAGGTAAGAGGGCATTTAGGAGGCCTTAGCATCCTGTCAGAGAAAGCATGATGGAATCTTAAAGAGAGGCTTCCTTTAAAATCTGGAACAGAGCTTCATGGAGAGAGATAGTTTAGAGTGAAGCGGGGAGAGAGTTGGATAGCTGCCAAGGATGAAGTGAAGAGTGGGGGGGGGCTGAAGGGAGGGAAAGGCAGAGCAAGAGGGAGAGGAAGAGTGGGGAGGGAGAGGGGAAGAGGGAGAGAAAGAGAGAAAGAAGGAGAAGGAACAAGTGTTTCACTCATGACTTTCCCCAGGACGTGGGAAAGGCCTGCCTGCCCTTATCTCAAAGGCATTTGCTTGGGGGGGGGCACAGTGATAAGGACCAGGGGTTTGCAGGTTCCTGCTATTTCCTGTGGGAGGGTGTGCTGCCTCCTAAGAGAACTTTGCACTCTCCCGAATTCTTGCAATTGCTTCACTTATTTTAGTGTGTGCAGGGCACTTTCTTCCATTGCTACACGGAGGCAAGAGTTCTGCTGGCGGCGTTCGGTTTCTGCAGACCATCAGGGGAATAAGGGTCTGGATTGATGGGAAAAGGCTGCAGCATAGGATCTGCTGGAGGTTTGAAAAGAGATTCGTTTTCCTTTAAGTGTGCATGTATCTCAGGGTATGGATGGCGTGTGTATGCAGTACCTGAAGTGTCAGGTCCTCTGGAGCTGGAGTTACATATAGTCGTGAGATGTATGACTTGGGTGCTGGGAATTGAACTTGAATCCTCAGAAAGATCAGCAAGGGCTCTTAACAGTTGAGCCGTCTTCCAGGCCAAAAGTTTTGTGACTTCTACCAATAGCCCTGTATTATCTTAGACATAGAAACTAAACACAATGTATTCTTTGCTACCCTAACTAATTAAGTAACTAGTGAATAGCTAAAAGTAACGGTCATTCATTACTGACTTGTCTAAGGAGTCAATGAGTGCTGTGTTTCCTCAAAGAACACAGCCACATTGTGTTTCTCTGTAGGCAAAGAGGCAAGAGATGGTTTCTGCCATGGAATAAGACGAAGCAACTGTGACCACAATCTCAGGATTAAAAGGTTGTAGAGTGATATTAAACTTCTAAAGTTAAAGTTAAAAATAAAACGAGATGAAAAATGAGTGTAATGGGTGCCGGGCCCGGAGCCCCAGCTTTCTTTAGGGACCTCTCATCCTGTGCTGCTCTAGCTCATCCAGATGAGATCTAAGCACAGTGCACCTGTGACACGCCACTGTTTCCAATTTGCTCCTGACAGGGACAACGCCAACAACGAAGAATGCCTAACACGTTTTCTTGAGGACCCTTCTTGGTGTTTTCATCCGAGGCCACAAACTTTGCGCGATCTCACTGTGCCGTTTTTCTGAGGTGGACAGCTGAGCAGGTAGACCCAGCCTTGCAGAGGCTGAGGTCAGAACGTGGAAATCACTGTCGGGTGTGGAGTGCGGTGTGTAGCCAACTTTTGGTTGTTGTGGGTTTGGGGGTGCGCAGACTTACTTCCTCTGTGCCATTCCCTCTTCCCACACCCTTTGCATTCTCTTCAAGCTGCTTCCCTTTTCAAGACTCAGCTTCTTCTTCCTTCTGGTTTCTTCCCAGGTTGCTCCTCCCTTTCCCCATCCTTTTGCGACTATTCTTCCCACCTCCACACCGCAGAAGAAACTCAACCCGTACTCACCCTGGGAATTATTCTTTTTGTTTTTCACGGGTCCTACTGTTTGAAAAGAACACCGAAGTTGTTCATAGGCTGTGTTTGGAAACTAAAGAGCCTGCTCACTAGTGTTAGCTCCCACTGTGAGACATTTTTCCTGCACCAGAAGAGACGCTTGCAGGGCTCACTGTCTGCACAAGGTGGCGCTGTGTGCTTACTGACCATGCAGTCTAATAGCGTGGTCTTTATCAAAA
>NC_022009.1:79176606-79178914 GCF_000317375.1 Microtus ochrogaster
CTCTTTGTTTCTTAAGGAATAAAATTAACATCCCCATATAGACACAAGATGCCAATGTTTATTGTTCTCTGAATTTTTCCAGCTATACACAAATAGCTAATTACTGCTTCTTGAATGCGGGTTTGCAATCCTGTTTGTAAGATCTGAAGAGAGATCAGTTTGCTGGGTATGGTTGTACCTTTAATCTCCACACTTGGGAGGCAGAGGCAGGCAGATCTCTATAAATTCGAAGACAGCCTGGTTTATATAAGGAATTCCAGGCCAGCAAGGCTACATAGTGAAACCCAGCTTCAAAAAAGGAAAAGTAGAGGTGACTGCCTTTTTCTGATTTTTGTTTATACAAAGGTCAAATTGCTCTTCCTTAAGAAACTCCTGAGATAACTGCTGATTGACAGGGTTTCTCACTCCTCAGCTGCTAACAGCTCCTCCGCCCTTAGACTCCGGCACTGACAATCCCCTCAAGGGATGAACTGTTACAGTGTTGCAGGCTTCTCTTCCCACAGCATACTCACCACTCAGGTCTTTCTCTCTCTTTTTCTGCAGCACTTAATTCTACACAAAGATGGAAGGACAGCTGTATCACATGGGGATTATGGGAGCGTAGATGCCCTGGAAGGGCCCCGGAAGGGCCCAGAAGATGATTGCCACGTGCCCCTGGTTGTATAACTCATAGATTCTAGTTTGTGAAACTTTGACTTGGTAAAGAAAATTAAAAAATAAAAACCATCAGATTTCCCAGGGATCCAAGAGTAAACAAAATAATAAATATATTCATTTGTAATAACAGTATATCATAGTCATAATAATGCATATGTTAGAGTTTATATAAGTAAAGCAATAAATTCATATGTAAGTCACAACAACTCCAAACAAGATTGTGCAAACATTTCCCTGATAAAAACCAGGAGTAGTCCCCAGGGGGCTCTGATTTATGGGACTTCCCCATGGAGTCTAACTGAGGCATGCAAATCCCACCTGTGTGAAGGCCTGGCCTTGCCATGCAGTTTCCAGGGTCATTGCCCACAGATACTGATGTGTTCACACCACGCTATCCTGTGCTGTAGTTTTCTGAGGCGCAGGAAGCAGGAAGGGAAACCTTCAGGCTGATAAGAGAGTATGCAGACTTGCTTACTTGCAGTGAGACGATTGAATTAGACAGCAGACAACATTTGAACAAGGATTAGCAGAGAGGGGAACCAGTATTGTCTGTGGGGTGTTTAAGACAATTTAGCATTCATGCATCCCATTCCTCTTCACCCAGGGGAATGTGCTTTTCATTTTCTTTGTTTCTTTCTCTTTCCCATTGTTGTGTTCAAAGGAAAAAAAAAACCTTTACACCTTAAGAAAAAAAAGAGAAACGTTATTTTTAAGCTCACCAGGTCACAAAACAAAACAAAAAAAAAAAGAAATTTAAAACAAGGATATTAAAATAAAAGGGACTAGTTGGGAACAAGAAGGCTATCAGTGAGAGAGGTGGGGACAAAAGTTTGCGGTAGGAGACCAATATGGTAGGAGCACCTTATATAAACGCATGAAAAGATCCCAGAGAAGCCCATTAGTTACTATGTACACTATGCTAATAAAACTTTTGGAAGTTAAGATTCCCAGGATGAATCTCCATGGCAGGCCAGCCCTCTCTTTGTTTTGCCATTTGAAACCTTTCTCCCCTAAAGAATGTTTGCTCACTGAAGACAGAAAGTCAGTCCCGCTCATGAACACAGGTTTCTCTCCCAGATCACAACTGAGCATTGGTAAAATATGTACATGCTTGTACGCGTCAGTGAAAGGCAGGGGAAATGATAGCCATTTGGAGAATGCGGTCTAGAACCTCATTCCCACAATTGGAAGTCATCTGAGAGCTACGGAGAAAAGAGATAGCATGAGAGAAAATTGGAAAGGAACAGGGGTAGATTCTACTAGAGGAGATGGGTTGGTAAGCAGAGAGTAACGTAACACTAACAATGGCAGTACCACACAGACACCAGGGGTGTCAAAGGCCCGGAGCAAACCTTCCCCTTTACTAAAGCGCTGTCTCACAGGAGAGTCTGAAGGATGTCGGAAAACTGCCTAGAAATTAGAGCGATGATGAAATTGGTGAAAGCTTGGAATCCTTTCAAGTCCATTATTTTCCCAACTGGAGAGAGAAATCAAAACCAACACTCTGAGAGTTACAGCGCAAAAGGTCCAGAAATGGGGAACAAAGAAAAGCGTGGGTGGACATTTTTAAAATCTAAGAACAGCGTTTCCCATAGCTAAGAAAGACCTGTGATGTTGGAGGGAGGAGTGACTGGGGGCTGAAGGAAGAAGA
>NC_022009.1:79179079-79189433 GCF_000317375.1 Microtus ochrogaster
TTTCTTGTTCTGTCCGAGAGCCAGGAAGATGTCCCCCACCAGTGCTGGGAGGAATCAGAACAGTGTAGATATCTGGATGTTAGGAAGCAGAACGATGCAACAAAAGATCTGAAAACTGTAATGTGCCTAGAACTTTAAATTTCTCTTTTCTTTTTCTCTTTTTTGGTTTTTTGAAACATGATGTCTGTGTAGCTTTGGAACCTGTCCTGGAACTAGCTCTTGTAGACCAGGCTGGCCTCCAACTCACAGAGATCTGCCTGCCTCTGCCTCTTAAGTGCTGGGAATAAAGGCCTGTGCCACCATCGCCTGGCTTTTAATTCTTCCAAGTTGTTAATTGAATGGCAAAGTAAATTAAAATGCGTCCAGACCCCGTGGTGACTAAGAGAATGTTGTTCTTACACACCTTAATTCGAAAAGACAAAATAAGAAATCCCATCTGAGGTTTTGAAATTGTTTTGCTAATAGTCTCTCTCTCTCTCTCTCTCTCTCTCTCTCTCTCTCTCTCTCTCTCTCTCTCTGTGTGTGTGTGTGTGTAATGTGTACAGATGTGTGCACCCAGGCACCCATATCAGACCAGAGGAGCTCACTAGGCATCTTTTCTTACAGCTTGCAGCCTTATTCTTTTGAGGCAGGGCCTCTTCCTGAACCTAGAATTCGTGTTTTTCAGCTAATCTGGTACCCAGCAAAGCCCACTGACTCCTCTGGTCCCCATCCCCACAGCCGTAGGGCTGCACACGAATGCCCAAGAGACTGCATCCAACTTGCTGTATGGGTGCTGGGATCTGAACTCAGGTTCTCATGGTTATGCTGCAAGCACCCTTAACCACTAGCTAACTCTTCAGCACTCAAGAGAAAAATTCTTGTCAAGTACTTTTGCATATTAAGAAAAAAAGAAAGGAAGGAAAACATTTACAGATGACTTCAAAGGATACAGTCAACAGCGGCAGTGGTCCAGAAAGGCTGTGGTTAGCCACAGGATAGGAGTTATGTGAACATACCTGGAAAACTTAGTCTCAAAGTTGGTAGTGATGCTTTAATATTTACTTATTTATATTTTTTCCCCAAATTATGCACGTGCATGTGTATCCGTATGGGATAGGCACACTTGTGCCAATACCCATAGTGTCCACCATGGACAGAAGAGAGCATTAGCTTCTCTGGAGCCGGAGTGACTGTTGAGGGGACTGGGAACTGCGCTCTAATCCTCTGTAGGAGCAGCACGCTGTTAACTGCTGAGCTCTCTCCAGCCCCCAGGAGGATGGTTTTAAACAGAAGTGAAATAGAGTCATGATGCTGGGAGATATGCAGGATGGGAAGAAGCATAGTTCAGTCTCCTCAACAACAAAGCAGAAAGCTTAGCTCCACTGATATAGGGTCACACCTCAAGTATGCTGCCACCACGGAAAGGGCATGATGCTGAGCACATAACATGGATAAAGGGCGCTGTTTTCCATGTAGCGATGCTGAGCAAGTTACACAGATAAAGGGCATTGTGTTTCTTCCGTGTAGTGATGCTGAGCAAGTTACATGGATAAAGGGTGCTGTGATTCTTCCATGTAGTGATGCTGAGCAAGATACACGGATAAAGGGCACTGTGTTTCTTCCGTGTAGTGATGCTGAGCAAGTTACATGGATAAAGGGTGCTGTGATTCTTCCATGTAGTGATGCTGAGCAGGTTTCACGGATAAAGGGCGCTATGTTTCATGTAGTATAGAGGTGTTGCTCTGGGCCTTACTGGGAAGGACTGTGCCCCTAGTGAGGTACTTGGCCTGTCTGCGAACGAAGTGGCTATACACATGCACCAGGCAGGTTTCCCTGTGGAGCAAGCTCTAGAAAAACCTCTTTAGGAGAATGGGCTCCAAGGTAGGGAATGAGCTGCTTCCCTGATCATGAAAAAGACTGGAGGCTGGACACCAACGCACAGACTCAGGCCTTTGTTCTCAGATGTCAAGTTGGACCTGGAGGTTGGGAAATCCCTTGGTTAGGGAGAGGATGGTGTGAAAGGTGTATGGAATGAGCTATGCCTAGGCTCGTGTGTGTGTGTGTGTGTGTGTGTGTGTGTGTGCATGATGACATTCAGCTGGCTATTGAGAAATCTCAAGACAAGGTGGGCCAAGTGTGCCAGCTGCTGCCTCTGGCAGAAAAGCCCAGCTCCTCTCACTTTCTAGCTTCTAGCGTTTCTCCTGGAGCATCCCATTGGATGACCACTAGACAGATTCTAGAGCTTTCTACCTACACTGTTGTAACCAGCACCTAGAGAGGCTAGAAAACCACCCCGTTATGAGGGGAGTATGCTGCGTTATTGAGTCTGGAAATGTGGGTTGAGGTACCCTACTTGGCAGTGGCAGGTAGAGCTCAGAACTGGCAGAATAAATTTGTGTCAATTTGTTTCCAATAGGCAGAATATGGCAGTTTAAATGTACAGTGGGGTTACAAGTTTTACAGATGTTTAAACTTAATAGAATGACAAAATATCAGAGACTCTTGACAGATAAAAATATAACTAATGAACTAAGATAAAACCAAACCTCATTCCTCTGGACAGGAGTAAATATTTAAGTGTTCTACTAACATTGTGTTATGTGTCAGGGATAACAATAACTGACGTACTAACGGTGCCAAAACAACTGAGACTCAGGGGAGCAGCGGAAATGGTCTTCCCCAGAGAAGACCCCCTAACTTGTTAGCCAGTACCAAGTGGTCAGCCCTGAAACCATACAATACAAGTAACCTAAACAGACGGAGCGGACTGTATTTATATATTTATGATTATATATTTAGCAATAATCATTAAAGAAAAAGAGGCCATAAATTTGAGAGGCAAAAAGTGGGGAAGAACTTGGAGGGGAGAAAAGCAAGGGGGAAAATGATGTGATTATTTTAGTTTCAAAAAAGAAAAAAAAAGGGATGTGTTATATGCATAGTTTTTTGAGGAGAAGAGGGTCCCACCACATGAAATAAAAAGAGAAACAAAAGCAGGAAGTGGTAGCCAGAGAGGGACTGGGTGGGTGGAGACGGAGATCATTGCCTTTCATTTTAGGCCCTTTAAACATTTTATCTTAAAACTTGTTAAAGAAGGCTATTCTTTTACTATGACCTTTAACAAAATTACTCAAAAATATTTTAAAGAATGTATTCATAAAAATGCATGCCTTTGATGAGAACTCCCACTCAAATTATTAAAGTTGTTCGGGTTCATTTTGGAAAAAGACCCCAAGGTTTGCTTTCTTAGTGGTGTTGAAAATGGTTTCTAGCTATTTAGCTGCTGCCCACGTATGCCCAGGTGATGCAACGACACATGGTTGCTTAGAGATGGTCCTCATACACTTTGTCAGCGAGGTCATCCCAGAACCAAGCATGGTGCCAGCCCCCGCAGGTGCAGGAGAGCGGAGCAGGGCTCAGACAGCATCTGTTCACAGACCAGTTCTTCCTCCTCAGAGCAGAAGCAAGCACACGGCTACTCCTCGGGATAGCCTGTAGCCCTCAGTGGCTGCTGGCAGCTCCAGAGAATGGTGACTCTTAGAGCTGAGCAGCAATGAGGCTGTGGCTGTAACATTTGCAGTTCAGGATGCTATTCCAAAGCAATTCCTTTCTTCTTTTACATTTCATGATACAAAATTTGTCGTTAGCTCAGACCTTAGAAATTTGAATGTTGTTTTCCTTTTTGCTTATTAAGTCCAGCATTTCCAACATTGCGCTTACAAGGAGTACGGGGTATACTTAATTACCAACGACAGCACTCTTATCTTTGAAGCCTCCGTTAGGAAGACTAAGAGCTCCTCTGAATGTAAGCCTTGAACTCCTGTGACAGTCTGTGTTAAACACAAGGGCTTAGGCACTAATCAGTTGATGGAGCTTCTGCTGTAAACACACAGCAACAGGGGATGATTCTCATTTGTCATGGAACAGAGTGGAGTGATTTGAGCTTTTACCACCACTTCAAGTGAGCACACTAAAAGTATTGTTTTATTCTGTGGTTATTTTTTTTTCTGGTTTGTTTTCTGGTTGTTGCTGGTTTTGGCTTTGGACAGGGTCTTTCCCAGGCTGGCCAGGAACTCTCCATTACAGTTGTCTTAGCCTTCCAAGTGTGGGCATGTACCACCACACACAGCTTTTGAACTTGTATACTGCTTACTCCTAGAACTTCCCCCTGAGTATTCTTGTAATGCATGGACAATTGGAACTTCAGAAAGCCGAGCTTGAGATAAGGAGCTCTACTGCAGCCTGATCCTCAGGCACATGGTCTTAAACTGTCTGGGATGAAAACTTTCCCCTTTCTGTAAGGTGCCACCCTCTATATTAATTGAGTGAAACTGTATTTATGTTTCACAATGCAAAACAAGTGTTTCCATAAGGAGTTCAAATGAAAATATTGACATCACATATTCAAATGTCTCGCATATACGACTACCGTATTTATATCATTTACCCACTCTCCTCGTCTTAACCCTTCCTGGGTTCGTCTATTCCCTCACAAGCTCATGGTCTCTTTTCTTTATTATAGTTATATAAATATACATATAAACATGACCTGTTGATTCTGTTGTGTGGTATATATATATATTGAGTTTGGGGGGCTGACCACTTGGGATTGGGTGACCAGTTGCTTTTCCTCCCTCTCTCAGCAGTCATAACTGCCTGTCGCTCTTCTGGGACGGGCTGGGTGAGATTTCTACCACTCTAATCGGCATGTCAACTGGAGCTGCCACCTTGTGAGTTTGCTTCCGTATCCCTGTTGTTGAGATTGATGGATGAAACTTTCCTGGCATATATAGAAGACAGTCTTGCTGCAGGTTTTCTGACTTTTGCCATCTTTCTGTCCCCATGATGTTCCCTGAGTCTTAGGTGTTGGGTTATGCCGCAGATGTATTGATTAGGGTTGCGCACTCTATGGCTAAGTTCTTTGCATTTTTATATTTCACATTTATTCAAAAGCACACATGAAACCATGCACATATGTATTTTACCTATTGGAATCTACATCTTCCCTTTGAAGAACAGATGGGGAAAATTATTTTTCCAGTATTTTAAACTTAACAATATGAGGATTTTCATGCATACTCTCCCAGTTGAATTTTAGTTTACACTACTTTGGTTTTTCATTTTAAAAAAACTTTTATATTGACACATGCATTTATTTTTGAGTAGTGTGATATTTCAGGTGCTTAACATAGTTTATATTTTAAAAATTATTTAAGGTTTACTTTACCAGATATAATTTTTTTTAATTTTAGTTGCTACATGAAATTTAAATCCACTCATTAGTACCTAAAAATGAGTGCCAGGTTACTTGTTGGCATGTGGAGGATAAACCTCGAAACTCCTTATCTAACCGAATTTACTTATAGCACCATATGAAATGTTCTAAGAGGTTCTTGGAGATTATTCGTAAGGTAAGAACACATAAGGACCAGAGTTCAGGTCCCCAGAACTCATGTGAGCAAGCCAGGCATAACTATGTAGGTACCTGTATTACCAGTGTTGCGGGGGACAGGGAAAGGTGGATCTGGGGGCTTGCTGGTCACAAGCCTAATTCTAGGTTAAGTGAGAGACCTTGTCTCAAAAGAATAGGACAGAGTTATAGCTCAGGACACTCAATGTCTTCCTCTGGCCTTTTCATGCATCCTCTCTCTCTCTCACACACACAGACACAGACACAAACACACACACACACACACACACACACACACACAAACAAGAAAAATATTCTAATACTGAGAAATAGTTCAGTCTGTCTCTTTCCCAGTTTGCTCTATCCATCCATCCATCTGTCCATCCATACCTCCAATCTATCCTGTTTATTTATCTATTCATCCGTTCATTTCAATATCATCATTGTATTATTTGTTTGTTTTCTTTTTTAGTGTGCTAACACCCTTGGGTAGACTTAGCCTGACATGTGATCTAATTAACTGAATGCAATTTTTAAATAAAATTTCCGGGTAGATATTTTTTGATCCTTAATAAACAATGCTGTATAGTAAGCCCGATTCCTGAGAAGCAGCCTTCCTCTCTCCCTGCCTTCAACACAACACTATAACTAACATACTCATTGGAATGTCAACACGTCTGTCTATGACATTTTTCAGTGCTGTCCTTTAAACAATAAAGTCCTGATGCTATCTGGTCCAGACAGGACTTCCTTTTTGTTCCATGGAGGCTGCATGGCAGGAACTCAGGAGTGGGCCCTTGAAGAGCACAGTGAAGAGGTGAAGTGAGAGCTCTCATGGGGTAGCTCTCGCGGTGACAGCCTCTGAACAGCAGCTCTTCTGTTCTGACAGATCCCCCAAGAATGCAGAGCTTTGTTCGCTGGCAGCCAGTCTTAGAGCAAAGTCAGAGTTGGTGAGCTAACACCCACTGAAGTGTTTCAGTAGATGAGAGGCAGTGACAGAAGCCACGGTGACTGAGGCTGAGTCCTAGCATGTCCGGGTGTATGGTTAAACTTCTTATGTTGTAGAGAAAGCTATTTGGGGGGAAATTGGGTTTCTATTCTTGAACTTCACTTTAGCTTAGAATTTTAGGGTTTATCTTGAAAAAGATAGTTTCAGAAATGGAGAGTTGGCTCAGTGGTTAAGAGCGTGTAATGTTCTTGTGGAGGACCTGAGTTTGGTTTTCTGCACACACATTGTGCTGGTGATCCCAATCACCTGTGACTTCAGTTTCATGATATCCAGCGCCCTCTTCTGGACTCCATGGTACCTACACTCAGGCGTGCATACCCACATACAGAAGAATAGGAATTCTTAGAACAATTTTCAGAAATTTTAGAGTAGTTTCGGAATAATAGGCAGTTTTGTAAACTGTTTGATGCGGGTGCTGAGAACAGAACTCAGATCGTCTGGAACTGACACAAGAGCCATCTCTCACACCCCCTTAGACCTTACTTATGTACATTACAATACTCAGGAAAGCCATTCTACCCCTCCTCTTAAATATGATTCAATTAGGGCTTGAGAAATCACCATGGGTTAAGAGTACTGGCTGCTCTTCCAGAAAACCTGGATTAATTACCAGCATCCACAAGGAAGCTCACAACTGTCTGTTACTCCAGTGCCAGGGGATCTGATGCCCTCTTCTGATCTCCATAGTTATCAGGCACGCACATCCATACAGCCAGGCAAAGTATTTATACATATAAAAATAAGTAAATAAAAAATGAAACAGTTCACTCTGGACAGCATAGACCTTGTTAAAAAAATGGTTGAATTATATGAATGCGTATTAGTTTTAAATAAATAGTCTATAAAGTTAAAAGATCAAAAGAATATAGTTACTCAAAGGCTAATTATTGCATTTTCTAAATCTAGGGTTTGATTTATTGCTGTATCTAATCTAGGTCTAGTTAATAAATTAATTCTTTTTTTTCAGTCTTCCTGTTTATGTAGTTTTGGTTCCTTAGCTAAGATTAAAGTGAAGTCCCAAGCATTCTAAACACATGCATTTGTTTATAAACAGGAAGATTCAAGCAAGAAGGGCCGAGGCCTGGATCTGCTATCAAATTGGCATCTTAGATAAAAGGGAAAACACCAGCAGCTTTGACTAATTGGCCAGAAAGGTCTCTATGATAGAGCTGTCATTCTCCGTTTTCTCCTGTGACTGTGAAAGAAGATAAAACACGAACAATGCTCGGAGCTGGGTCACACGCTCTCAAGAACAGCGTAGGCTAGAGCTGAGCGCACGCCTCAGGCCCAAGTGCCGATAAAACCTGCACTTACGCTCTTCTGAAGCAGCTCTTTGAAAGATTTCCTGCAGGAACCAGAGAGATGGCTCAGCAGTTAAGTGCACTGACTGCTCTTCCCCAGGACCATGGTTCAAGTCCCAGCACCCACCTGACAGCTCACAGCACCTGTAACCCCAGTCCCATGACCTACAGAATCCTCATCTGAACTATGGGCACCAGGCTCACATGTGGTATACAGACATGCTTGCATCCAAAATATTCATAGCCATAGAATAAAGTTTTAAAATTAAAAAATTTTCCCCCAGAGGCAGAAGCAAGAAGGGTGAAAAATTAACAAGAGGAGTGAGCTGGAGTGAACGTATTCCTGAGATTGCTAAACACATAGCTTTATGTTCAAGGGGATGATTGACAGCCAGGTCTCCAGCCACATCTATTTTAATAGCTTTATGTTTAAGGGGATGATTGACAGCCAGGTCTCCAGCTACATCTATTTTAATAGCTTTATGTTTAAGGGGATGATTGACAGCCAGGTCTCCAGCCACATCTATTTTAATAGCTTTATGTTTAAGGGGATGATTGACAGCCAGGTCTCCAGCCACATCTATTTTAATTGCTCCATTTTACATATATGCATTGTGACGTCACTGACTTAAGAACTTGGCTCATTGTCCAAGGTTATCACAAATTTTATTTCAGTTGTGTAAGTGGTATTTTTGCCTTATAATTGTTTGCTTCGGTAAAACGAATAGCAATCTGGGAACTCCAAACCAATGTTGTTTGATGAATACAGAGATGTTTCTTTTTAAAGGGGATGAACAAGATAAAAACTCCCCTTACCCCCCGATTTTAGGTGGCAGTGACTGTTCTAACTGGCATCATGCTGCTGCGTTGCGATGCTCATTAAGTTGTAGAATACATTTGCATGCATTACCCTCTTACTAAATGCCAGGGAGCCTTTATAATGCTTTCGTTAAGCACATTATCAAACTTCTCACTTAACTAAACCGAGTTCTTGTGTGTGGCTCTGGTGGGTAGATTGGCTATCTAGCTCAGTGAAAGCCATGTAAGGTAGGGTTCTGGAGGCTCTATTGATTTCTGTTTTCCCATGTGCCCTGGTGTCCCCACTGCTAGCTGTAACACAAGGGGCATCTGTAATGACAGAAGCCCGACTACTAAGGAGGTTTTCCTCAGTCTTCATTTCAAAGCAACAGTGGGTTCTTTATGTTCCTATATTCTGTCACTAAGGTAAACTATTCTGACTCAAGTTGTTGCCTTAGATATAAAATCATTTGTCTGGACTGGCTGATGTCTATGGGAAACCTCGGTCTACTTTCCAGGTCACTATCTCAGGTGGCAATAATTTTTGTTTGTTTATTTGTTTGTTTTTCCCTGGATGTCCTGGAACTCGCTTTGTAGACCAGGCTGGCCTTGAACTCGCAGACATCTGCCTGCCTTTGCCTCCCAGGTGCTGGACAGTGCGCCACCACCACCTGGCTACCTGGCCTAATTTTACAGCCAGAAAACATTCTTTAGATGCCACCTGGAACTATTTTTTCCAGACATGTCCCATTTTCAGCAATCCTTGTGAAAGAAATGTCCTTGACTTATAGGACGGAATGCTATGTGCAGATAGCCAATGCCCAGATTTCTTGTTCTGTAGTTTTTGTTTGTAATTCTGTCTGACCCAGCCTCAAACTCACAGAGACACATCTGGTTATGCCTTCTGAGTGCTGGGCTAGGGGTATGGGCTCTGACTCTCACACTCCCATCACCCCCGAAGGCTGTCTCTTGGTCTGTAACCTAAAGCTAACAGCTGAACTCGTGAGAAAAGAGCATTGTCATGAGTGTCATAAAAATTATCTGGCTTTATTACATCATTTATGGGACGGACCGGCTATACACGGGAAGTATACTCAGGTAGCTCCGAGCCTTTCACACATTGTCAGGGATCACTGAATGTTGAGATTGGTTTGCTCCCACACTGGGAGAGTGATGGTGTGTGTGTGTGTGTATGTGTGCGTGTCTCACTCTCTGTGTACTGGAATGAAGAGTACATAAAATTAAATTGTAGCTAGGCGTCTGAATCATGCCAGAAATCCTGATAGTGTGTAAGGCTTTCCCTTTCGATTTCCTATCAGAACATGAGCGTGTCCAAAGGGCACAACTGGAAGTCCAGTAGGATTCCAGCAGCGACTCAGTATCTCGCTCAGTGCTCACTGTGTCAGTCAATTGGGAAAGCAGGCTCTCCTCATCTCCTCTCTGTCTCATTACCATGCAGAAGAAGAGCGGGGTCATAATGATGTGGGGTAGGGTCAAAGGGCATTATGGGGCAATATTAGTGAGGCATTGATATTTTAACCACTTGTATGTGGCATGAAAATCAGAGTATTCTTGATGTTATGGCTTCTTTAACTTGTTGATAAATACCATTTGAGATACGCTTTTCTTCTACATAGTGGGAGAGAATTTCTGTTTGGGAGGTGGTAAACTTGGCTGCAGCATGGTAGGCTGCTGGTCCTGGCCTGAAATGGGGCTGTCTTTTTCAATATTTTCTTCTTTTTTTGCTTAATCTCATGTTTTGTGGGTTCTCCCTCTCAAAGTTCTACTACCAGTGTGTCTCAGTTGTGTGTGAACTGAGGAAATGTGTTGAGGGAGTCCTTTGGGATCTTCTTG
>NC_022009.1:79189938-79190304 GCF_000317375.1 Microtus ochrogaster
TAAGGGGGAGAGGGTGAGGGACTGAGTGCTCCCTTAGCCTAAGGGGGAGAGGGTGAGGGACTCCAGTGCCCCTCGGCTGCAGGGAGCAGAAGTCATGGGAAGAGCTTCATATGTGTCTGCGGGAAAGCCCATCCTTGGGTCTCTAGAGATGGCTCTGTCCAGCCTACAAAGCACTTGCCGTGTGAGCATATAAGGACCCGAGGTGGACCCCTCACCCCATGGAAACAAGCTGAGCGTGATGTGCATGCGTGTAATCCCAGTGCTGGGATTCTGGGCAGCCAGCTTAGTCTTTTGGTGACTTCCAGGCCAATGATAAACACTTTGTCAAAAAAAGAAGTATCCAAGGAATGACATCTAAGGTTTTCT
>NC_022009.1:79190634-79192226 GCF_000317375.1 Microtus ochrogaster
CCTCCTTTGGATTCTTGGTGTTCTTTTCTTCATGTACACAATCAGAAGACATGGGAGAGTGCAGCGCACAATGCCTGTCTGTGCTCTATGCACTATCATACAGTTCACGAGCTTCGGGCAAGGGGCTGGAGGTTGAAACATACAAAGACACACAGACAGAGAGAGACACGGACCTCTCATCACTGGTAAGAAGCATCCTATTCAATAGCACCATGGAGGCTTATATACCCAACAGTCAGGCGGGCCAACAGGTGAAAACCTTATCCTCTGATCCTCGAGGCAAGGCAACACGTGTTTGTGAAGCAGAGCCGGTAAACAACTTTGACACAGCTTTCAGTAACTCAGATCAGAAGGAAAGTAAAGATCTCTAGCAGGGAAGAGCAGCTGGAGGCCAGGACTCCAAATGGTCCCAACAGGAGAGGCTCAGGGAGAAACCAAGCTATTAATAGCAAGCAGTAGCAGACTCCATAATCCTAGCCAGGGCTCTCATTCTAAGACATAATATCAGGATTGTTTGACTAGCTGGGTAGGGTGTTGTGTTAGGGAATCCCAGCGTTCAGGGGCTCAGGTGAAAAGATGAAGACTCCAAGCCAGTACAGTATAGACTGCATACTGAGTTCCAGGTGCAGGCGCTCTCTCTTGCTCTCTCTCTCTCTCTCTCTCTCTCTCTCTCTCTCTCTCTCTCTCTCTCTCTCATAAAGTTTTGGTCTATGGCACAGAGCACCTTGGCTCCTGGTTCAGTCTTCCATGTGTTTGAATTTTAGTGGATGCCTGTAGATACTGGATCTGTGTCCTGACAACCACTTGCATACAATTTCTATTAGTAAAAGTTAGAAATATTAATAAAGACATAAGCTTTATTTATCATACAACTTCAACCATATTTATGCACGAAAACTTTTACTTTAATTAAATTTGATCTCCCTAAATGCTGTCATGTATTTTGAAAAAAATTCATAAGATCATATCGTTCAGAAACAGAATATTAAGTACATCTTAAATTTGTTGTTAAACTTAAGTATATCTTTTGCTTCTGGAATCAAGCTGGGAACATTTTTATAAAAACACAGACAGAAACTGCTTTCAAAGGCGCTAAGTTGTCTTCCTTCTGAATTATGACAATCTATGTTTGTAACTGTAACAACATTGCAACTCTTCTCAATAAGTAGTTCCCTTCATATAGACAGATTTTTTTCACCCGAGGAACTTTTAATCGCATCCCTTAAAAGATAGTTTACACACCAATTTCTGACCTCTTGAAACATTCTGCACTATAGATTGTAATTACTGCAATGAATTGCTCAGGGAAGGCTCACAGTGTCAATCACAGCGTGATGTGGTGGTCAATAACTCTGGGAGAAATACTCCCCGTAGGATTTGAACATATCGTGGTGCTGTTTGGGGAGGCTACGAGAATTTGTGAACATGGAACTTCGTTGTAGGAAGTGTGTCACTGGGATGGGCTACGATGACAGCTGGGATGAGTTCTAGCCTTGTCTCATCTCTTCTCTCTTCTCTTCACTGACTGGAGCAGACGAAGCAGACAAGGTCTTCCATTTCTGGTGGATTCATTTTCTTCTTCATCTCTAGCT
>NC_022009.1:79192506-79194373 GCF_000317375.1 Microtus ochrogaster
AGATTCAAAATATTGTGAGCCAGATGCTTTTAATTTATGAATGCATATAAGAACAAAATAATTTGGAATCTTTAAAACTGAATATTAACCATGTGATTTAGAGTATCTGGCTATAACATTGCCATAATATTGTTCTGCCTGGGGACCTTGGAAAAGGGTTGATGCGGGGTTGGGAAAAGGGAGGGGAGTGGAGAAATCAGTAAAAAAGGAAAAAAAACCTTATACAAGTAACAAAAAATGGTTTGGCTCTCTCTCTTTCTGTGTGTGTGTGTGTGTGTGTGTGTGTGTGTGTGTTGTTTGCATGAATATTTGAGTATGTGAGCCCATGCATGTCCATGTGGAAGCCCAAGCAGCAAGTTTCTTTTTTTATTGCTTTTTTTATTGTGCTGAGGACAGGGTCTCTCACTGCAGAGGAAGCTTATCATTTTGGCCAGGCTGACTGGACACTGTGCTCTCAGGATCGACTTTCTCTACCCTCATTGTTGGTGTGGCAGGTGTCTAGGCAGCCACTCCAGACCTTTATATCCATGCTGGGGATCAGAACTCATGTCCTTGTGCTTGCAAACATACACACTCTTACACACCGAGCTGTTCCCTCATCCCTGCATCTCTTTTTATTTTCAGAGTTAAGAATCTAAGTGTCAGAAGCAAGCTTCTGTTTGGTACAAAGGGTGCAGAGAGTCTCCAGTTGTGAATTTACAGAATGCACTCACACAGGGAGTGAAGAGTGAGAAAAGCATGTGCAGTTATCCCACAGCCACAGCGAAGAACAAATACGTTGAAGAATGCTACTGAACACTGTGGCCCGGGCTTTGAGGTGAGCTATATGCAGTTTGTGCCCTTGGCCAAACATTTGTCTCACTCTGGAGCTATGGCTCAGGGCACATATCTGAATTCAGCAGACAGATGGCCATGGTAACAGCTATCCTGGGAAGGAGCTCGATTTAGGACACACAAAAGCTGTGGATAGGGGCCTGGCAGAGTTCTGCTTTGAGTCTGCAAAGTCAATGCGAAAGTATGCAGTGACTCATGGGCTTTTGGCTGGTCAATAAAGGAAGCTGAAATCATAGACTTGGAATTACCAATGGCTGTTCGATCGAACAGAGGGTATCTAGGATCTATTTTTTTCTTTATTCATTTTCTTGGAACAGTAAGAATTTAACGGGATAGTGAGTCTTACTCCTTGAGTAATGAGGTTTTAATGTGTGTATTCTTAAATTTGACCATCCAAATTGCTTCAGTAGAATCCTTTCTAAAATATAAAAATATTTTTATGGGGATTGAAACATGTGAATATTTGTTTCAAATATCACATGCAGGACTTGGGGAGTTGGAGAACATTAAGTTTCTAGTCCCATGCCTCTGTCTCCAGGGGCAGTGTTAGAGAGAAGCCAGACCACCCTTCATAAAACAATCCCTCTTCTTTTTCCCTTTGGAAGTTCTGCTTGTAGAATGCCAGGATTGTTTGCATCGGGCTGTATCACACACGGTACCTTCTGTATAGAGAGGTAGAAGTGTCCAAAAACATTTGAAACACCCAGATTACTATGTTTTAACTTACCAGTCAAACATCCAACATGCCCTATTACAGCTGTGTAGGCAGAGGCTGCTTGTTCATTTCCGAGACCCTAAATAATTACCCAGAAACTATATTAATTACAACACTGCATGGTCAATAGCCTAGGCTTCTTATTAACTAACTCTTACATCTTCAATTAACCCATTTCTATTAATGTGTTTATTGGCATGAGGCTGTGGCTTATTGGTAAGGATCTGGTGTCTGTCTCCTTTGGCAGCTACACGGCATCTCTCTGGTTCTGCTTTCTTTTCTCCTCTATCTCTGCTTGGAGTTCCTGCCTTGCTCTAT
>NC_022009.1:79194473-79195181 GCF_000317375.1 Microtus ochrogaster
ATTCACAGCATACAGAGGGGAATCCCACATCACCTCCCCCTTTCTATCTAATTAAAAAAAAAAGGTTTTAAGTTTCCCACACCAGGATTGCATTCAACAAAACAGTTATCAGGCAAGAATTATAGTTACAGAATTTACATTTGTCAAATTAAGGAAAATACTCTGTCATCGATTCTATCTTTGTAAGTCTAAACTTTTATATCTAATCTATCTTTTGTAATTATAACTATATTTCTTTAACTCCATCAAAGACCTCAGAAGGTCATCTTACTGTTCAAACAAGCAGGCTTATCCCACATTCTTCTGTGTGTACACTACAGTAGCCAATGGAGACACAAAGAATTCAAAATGGAAAATAATCATTATTATCTATCTATCTATCTATCTATCTATCTATCTATCTATCTATCTATCATCTATCATCTTTCTATGTCTATTTATTATCTATCTATCATCTATCTATCTATCTATCTATCTATCTATCATCTATCTTTCCGTCTATCATGTATCTATCCATCTATCTGTCTGTCCGTCTGTCCATCTGTCTGTGTACATATGTACAGGTGCCCACAGAGGTTGGAAGGGAGTGGAATTGTAACTGCAGATGATTTTGAGCTGCCTGACAAAGGGCCCTCTGCTAAAGCAATAGGTGCTTTAAACTGCTGACTCATCTTTCTAACCCTAGTTGTTTTTTTTGTTGTTTTTTTT
>NC_022009.1:79196041-79198671 GCF_000317375.1 Microtus ochrogaster
CCATACTGATGAATATTTTGCATATCACCATAGAACCTTCATCTGGCGATGGATGGAGATAGAGACAGAGACCCACCCTGGAGCACCAGACTGAGCTCCCAATGTCCCAATGAGGAGCCCTAGTTGTTTTTTGTTGGGTTCTTTTGAGCTGTTTTTTTTTTCTATCCTGAAAGATTTTGCCCCATAAATATTTCTTATTGATAGTTGATCAGAGGCTGCCTCTTCCTGGGATCTTCTACAATTCCTTCTGATGAATTCCAACCTTCTGATTTCCCATCTACCCACACCTTCTGATAGAACAAGAGTGTTCTGTTCTCATTGCTTGGAAATGCTGCTTTTTGCTAGTTTTTTTCCCTCTTTACCATTAGCGGCTGCAGGTGTCTCACTCCTCCACCAAGTTCCGGTTCCCAAGGGCTAAGGTTCTCCTATTCACATCTGTGTTCTCAGAGAACCGAAGCAAGTTCATTGCAGGCCCCTGACACTTATGACAAATCGGTGGAATTTAAAAGCCACATCTAGGAACAATATATGGCTAATCAACCTCTATTTGTTTATTTCTTGTTTTACTGTGTAGTCCTGGTAGGCTTTGTACTGAAAGTTCTTTGGTTTCTGATTGTCAAGTGTTTGGATTACAAGTAGGTGCTACCATGCCCATTTTTAAATCAATCAAAAAATGATGGTTAAGGTTAGAGATGTTCATTGTATGGATGTACAGGTACGTATAATACAGTTTTTTAAAACTGCACTTAAAATACTGGTTTTAAATATTTTCAGGGGGTTATAGAGAAGGAGCCCACTAGAAATTCCACTGCTTTTAGTATAGGTGTGAAGTTTTAAAATTTAATATCATGAGCTATAGAGATGGTTCAGTGAATGAAGGTGTTTCCCACCAAGGGTGACCACCTGAGTTCAATCCCTGGACATGACATAGTGGAAGGAGAGACCCTCCACTTACACTCCATGGCAAAAGCAGAATAAATATAAAAAAACATAAAGAAATAGATATATGTAATGTAAATAAATAAAATTTAATATTACATACTCTTTTTTATTCAGGTACTACAGATTTTGTGAAGATGTGAAATTCTTACCAAATAGTCTTGTCTGTTTTCACATCTAAATGTACATACAGAGAAGAGAATCCTTGCGTTTTTACCCATTAATATTAACATTTAGAAATCACTACTTGAGAAACATCTTAGAACACTTTAAGGCTTTGAAACTGGAAATGCTTTCCCAAGGGAAGGGTGACAGTACTCTCTCTGGTTGTTTCCAAGTGACTTAGCAGATTCTTGGCTGGTCGAGGTCTACTTCTCCTAATTGGAAGTATTTTGGCTTTGGAGTCCTTTGGAAAATCTCCCAAGCTTGAAGGGAAATAAACATACTCCAAGAATCAAGGCTCCTTTTAGAAATTCAATTTTAAATAACTTTTTTTTTTCTTCAGGGATTTTGGCTCCAACTCTCCCCCGTCCCCCGTCCCTCCAATCAATGTTGCATTCCTTTCTTGTCAGCTTCCCAAACCAGCTTGTTCCTGGGCTCCTAAGGACTTGAAAGACCTTGGCAAGCTACAGAGGAAAACGGGTGGGGAAACTCACAAAGAGGGTAAGTGAGAAATGATGTTTCCATTTCCCCATATTCTTGGCCAGATCGGTTTTCTGTGTGGGCGGAGAAAATGCTGGAACTGTGTCAAGCCCTCCACAGAAATTCAAAGAGCTGGACTCAGCGCCTGGGTACATTAAATCAACAAATATGTAGCACGTGCTGGAGACGTCGTCTGGACAGAACTTTAACAGCATGAGCTGTGCTCTTAATATGCTTGATTCAGCTGTGGAGACGACACTTGCAGTGTTTAGTGGCAGCATGACGCAAAAAAATAACCACCAATAACCACCGTCCAACAGTTAGTGCTGGGTGTGTGATAGGAACAGTGAGAGAAGAGTCCTGAGAACCAGGGGGGTTTGTGGGATCCTCACAAAGAGGGCATGTTTTTGGAATACTCTTCAATAAATAGGAATGTGTCTCAGAAGATGGATATTGGACTCAGTTGAAGAATTATGACAATGGAGGTGTGTTGTGTGATTCTGTACATGCATATATGTGTACATATGTGTGTGGGATGTGTAGCCCAATCTGACCTTCAACTTTAGGTTTACCTGTCTCAGCTTCCTGAGCACTAGGAATACAGGTAAGTGCCACTGCTCCTGTCAACATTAACTTTGGTGATTTGTCTGATCACGGTGTGCCCAACATGTTGTGTGACCTGCAATGCACTCATTCCCTCAGGCAGAATGCTGTATGATTTTTAAACATATGTACAGATACACACACATATATTTAAATCTAGGTTTTGCATATGAAAAAATCATAGCATTTACCCTTTTGAGACTGGCTTATTTTGCTTAGCACAATGAGCACAGTTCCACCTTTTTTCTCGGCAAATGTCATGATTTCATTCTTCCTTCTGTCTGTATGAAATACCAGTGTGTATTTGTACATATCCTATCTATCTGTCTGTCTGTCCATCTGCTCACCTGCCCTCCTGCCTGACCATCCATCCACCCATCCATCCACCCATCCATCCATCCATCCACCCACCCACCCACCCACCCATCCATCCATCCACCCACCCA
>NC_022009.1:79199341-79200309 GCF_000317375.1 Microtus ochrogaster
GGGCATTTTGTTGATTAGTGGTTGATGATGGATGTGGGAGGGCCCAGCTCAGAGTGGTGGCACCATCTCTGGGCTGGAGGTCCTGTGTGCTGTAAGAAAGCTGGCTGAACAAGCTGCTAGAGCAAGCCAGCAAGCAGCACTTCACAGCCCCTGCTTCCTGGATCCTCTCCCTCCCCTCCTCTCTCTGTGTGTTTATTTTTGTCTCTCTATGTTTGTATTTGTGCCTCTGCTGGTCTGCATATCTCTTCTGATCTTACTTGAGGATAAACTGCTCCAGCTGTGCCAACACCAAACCATATCAGATATAGAAAAAGCACTTAAGATTGATTAAAGCACAGCAAGGCATCACAATGCAGAAAATAACAGTACAGCTGCAGAATGTGCTGTGGCGCTAAGAGTGATGGAGGGTGAGCATGCGATAGTAAGTGGGTGAGAGAAATCTTCAGTGTGGAGGTGGAGGGGAGCAAAGCTAACTTGGGAAGAGGAAAAAGAACAGAAGAGAAAAGAACAAGTCGTTAGGAAGACACACAAAAAAGAAAAAAAATTACAGTCAAAAAGTTCCTAATAATGAAAAGTTAGACAACAAAATTAGATATATATAAGAAAAGGAACAAAAATAACAATACCAGAGTGTTCAATAATGTCAGAATTAGGTAAAGGTCTCACTAACATGGCAGAAGAAAGGGGAAAGACATGGAGAAAACATGGGCAAAAAAGGAGAAAAACTACAGATGAGGAAAAAAGATGGGTCAATAATATTTTTTAAAAGTAAACAAATTACCTTCTTACTTAGCTTCTTTAGGTTCACCAATTGTAGACTCCGTGGCCCTTATTTATGGCTAGAAACCAATTATGAGTGAGTACATCATAATTCATGTTCATCTTTTTGGGTCTGGGTTACCTCACTCAGGATAGTGTTTTCTATTTCCATCCATTTGCATGCAAAATTCGAGAAGTCATTGTTTTTT
>NC_022009.1:79202319-79210292 GCF_000317375.1 Microtus ochrogaster
TAGTAACAAGAGAAGCAAGGGAACTCTAGGGCTAAAGGAGATTTTTTAAAAGGATGAAGTGTCAGAGTGTTCTTTCTGGAAAATTGAAGACTGCCAGTTATATGCACGGAACGGGGAGAGGGCAAGGAGAGCTTTGGAGTCTTGGGTTTCCTATGACTTATGCTGCTTCTGAGTCTATATTGCTGTGCTGGCTAGTTTTTATGTCAACTTGACTCAAGTCAGAGTCATCGGAGAGTAGGGAACCTCAACTGAGAAAATGACTCCCCACGATCAGGTTGTAGACAAGCCTGTAGGGCATTTTGTTGATTAGTGGTTGATGATGGATGTGGGAGGGCCCAGCTCAGAGTGGTGGCACCATCTCTGGGCTAGAGGTCCTGTGTGCTGTAAGAAAGCTGGCTGAACAAGCTGCTAGAGCAAGCCAGCAAGCAGCACTTCACAGCCCCTGCTTCCTGGATCCTGCTATGGATATACTAGGTGATGGACTATGATATGGAAGTATAAGCAAAATAAACACTTTCCTGCATGAATTGCTATTGGCCAGAAACCGTAACTAAGACGTTTGGACAGTGTCTTTTGTCTACCAGAGCGTCTTCACTTTGCTGGTTTCCTTTCTTCATATACCTTTGTGGGCCACGTTAAATTTGCAGCCTGTGGGCTGTAGAGGTTTCCTTACTCTCTCAGGTAGCCCCAGATTGAATCCTTGGGGTGGGTAATGTCGAAGGGACCAAGGACCTTAAATTAGGCCAGACCACACTCAAACACCATTTTCCAGACATAAACTAAATGCAAAGAGGCCCTTTATTAAGCAGCACGAAAAGACAAGGTGGCTGAATCTGCACGAGGCAAAAACAGCAGCAAACATCTTTGCAAGTGTAAATTTTCAGAGGAAAAGGGGGAAGTCTGGGTTAGAATGAGTTAGGACACGGTGCTACGTTCTGATTGGGTATTTTGATTATGTTAGTGAAAATAACGAATTTTGATAGTTAGATTTTGGTGATCAGTCTCAGGAATGAGTCAATGGCCAAATAAGGAATAGACCTTGGTGGCTAGCTTGGGCATGTAATTGAACGGTTTAGCAAGAAGGAGAAAGGTTGGTACCACGTTTGCTGTGCTTGGGCCTGAACCCTTCATTCCCACCTTTTTGTTTTATTATGGAGTTGTTAGGTGTTGGGAAGTGGGCATCATTCTTTCTGGCTACATCCTGCTAATTAGAGGTGAAGATCAAGAGAATGGGAGTCACTAATCTAACATAATTGAAAGTGGCACCAGTGAGGGAGGAGGTAGGAAGAGTAAGAGGGTCAGGAGGAAAATATAAAACCCAGTAAGCTCTGGGTCAAAGAGCTGGAAGATCCCTTGAAGTTGTAGATAAATAATTGCCTCGAACAAGTTGTCTGGCTCGCGGAAGGGTGTTTGCAGAAGCCAGGAGTGATCCCGGAGGCCATCAAGGAACTGACATAATGCCCAGATGAGATGTTCATGGGGCAGTTGAGGAAACAATGTTGTATTCTGTGGGAAGAGGTTCATAATGCCTGAGGTATAGCTGATTAAAAGTCTGGTTATTGATTTGTCAAATTTATTTGGTTAGGAAAGAGGAAAGGTGGACAGGGAACAGAGAGGCAAAAAGTAATAAACACCAAAAATGATGAAGGACCAGAAGAGGCCAGGTCCCACGCGTCCCGGGAACTAGAACCAGCTTGTGCCAGGTCCAACACATTCTGGGGGAACTGGAACCAGCTTGTGCAGTGTCCAATGCATTCCGAAGTACCGGGGAAACAGCTTGTGCAGTGTCCAATGCACTCCGGGGAACCAGGGAAACAACTTGTGCCACGTCTAACTCGTTCCGGGGACTGGAGCCAGCTTGTTCGAGGTCCAATGCATTCCGGAGGACTGGGACCAGCTTGTTCGAGGTCCAATGCATTCTGGAGGACTGGGACCAGCTTGTGCCAGGTCCAAAGCATTCTGGGGACTGGAACCAGTTTGTGCCAGGTCCAACGCATTGGGGAACTGGAGCCAGCTTGTGGAGTTGGAATCAGAGAAGTTCCTTTTAATAGGCCCTCAGAAAGGCAGGTTCGCTTATAAACATTTTTTCTACCACCGCCAATTCATTGATGTAGCAGCAACATTCTTTTCGGAGGAACAGACAAGTCCTGTTTTTTCTGCTGTTAAGAGATCTAAGGCCTGGTGGTTCTGGAGAGAGACTCAGGCCAGAGAAGTGAGCTTGTCCTAGGAGGGAGGCTAGAGATTGGACCGTGGAGTCTATCGAGAGCTGTAATGTGGTCTCAGATCTAGAGGTGTGAGGACAGAAGGCACCTCTGGCCATAGCTGTCCCAGTTATGGCAGTGCCCAGATTTATGCCCACCGTTATAGGCAGAAATGTAGCCTTGGGGGTACGAGTTCTTGAGAGGAACAAGTAGAACACAGACTGGCTATATACGATCAGTTGGGGGAACTACTGCCACCAAAAAAACCCAAAACAACAACAACAAAAAAAAAACAACCAAAAAAACAGGGTCAGGGAACGTAATTTGAAAGACTTCCATTATACCAAAATAGCTTTCCCTGGGGTGCCCAGGTTGGTTTTGAAATTGAGACATTTTGGGAACATGGATGATTGGGGAGGTCTTTTTGTTAAATGGTGAAAGGGATGGTTGGAAACAAATCTTTGAGGTTGGTGTGGAAAGGCTGAGAGAACTTGTCTCTGGTGACCAGAGGGGAGATCAGACGACTAGGGGCAAGCAGTTGGTAGTGGGTGGTCACTTGGTGGTGACTGGCAAGAGGGATTGGCTAGAGTAGGCACTAAGGGAGGCATAGAGAAGGCAGCGGGAGACACTGAGGGAGGGATGGGTGAAACTGAGAAGAGAGAGTTTGTTGGATGGCTTCAACCCAAGTGAGGGCTTGGCCATGAGAGTGTGTGTATTGAAGTGGGGATGGTTTCAGAGGTTTGGATTTATTTATGTCTTGTAATTGGGAGGGTGGGTTTTGCTCAGAGCGTTTGATGTTCAAGGACCTGGGTTGCCAAAATGTTAGGAGATCCAGCTGGCACAGAATGTTAATCGTGGCTATGGGTTCTCAAGAGCTAGAGGGCTATTTTCCTTTGTAAAATTCACCTTGTACTCATGGCACATCTATCCTCCACGGTCTTGGATGTATATTTGGAGAGTGCGGATTTTAGCATTATTGAGGAGTCTAAATATTATGAATGGCTTTCCCAAGATCTGACATTGAACAATGTAGGTGACCTAATGGCCTTTGCAGAGCCAGTGGAGACATCCCCCATATTCTAGAGATGTAAGGCAGTCTTTGTCGAATTGATCAAAAGTGAAGTAGGCCAAGGGTGGATTGCTATGATTTGCAAAATTAAAGCAGGACTTGCTAGGGTTGTAATAGGAGCACTGCATCCAGCTGTAGGACAGAAAGCCTTGCTGGTAGTTTGGGCACACTTTTGTGATTCATGAGTGTTTCCTTGACCTAGAACTGCCAGGCATCACTGGCAGTTCAGTGGGTAAAGAAAAGCAGGAGTGGGGAAAGGGGAGTGAGGTTCATCTTGTTCAGGGATGGGGGCAGTGGAGAAAGAATAATCTTAAGGGAGCAGGGACTGGAGGACATGGATGAATATGTAAGGAAGGGGCTTGGAGAATGCTGAGGCATGGGGGAAGGAGAAGGAGCAGGAAAAGATGTTAGGTGAGATAGATAGACCCAATGTGGAATCGCCCAGAGTCTGACCACAGCTGTTGTTGTATATGGTACTTGCCACTTCAGCTGGAGAGGTGGGGTTGACTGGTTGGGAGGTGCTAGGAAGACCTGAACTCCCAGCTGAATTGGACAAGCAGAGGATTTGCTGGTGCCTTTGGAAGGAGATGGTTGGAATGTGTCTAGATGAACGATCAGATAAATGGCTTGCAAAGAGTTTATCAGGGATGGGGGAGGTGAGGGAAGTAGTCCTGGTGATAGAAAGGGTCTTTCGAACATCAATTCAAAGGCAGAAAGATTATTGGCTCACCTGTCCTAGGGTGAAGGTGGAGAAGAGCTAAAGGGAAGAATTCAAAGCAGTCGAGGTGAGGTTCCAGGGTGAGTTTGCTTAGTCCTTCCTTTAGGACTTGCCAGGGGACCATGGATGACATGGAATATAAAAGTCCTAATATACTTGTAGAGCTTGAACTGGGCCCTGGGTGACTTGAGAGGTGAATTCTAGATTGTTATCTATTAGGAGGGAGGTAGGCAGTCAAAGCGAGAGACTATGTTAGAGACCAGAAGACTGGTGGCAATTGATGTCATTTTGTTTGAGGTTAGATAGACCTCATCCCACCACAGAATGTATAAACACAGACTAATAGGTATTTAAAGTGTTTTACAGTGGGCATATGGGTAAAGGGATTCTGCCAGTCACAGTCAAGACAGGTAGCGGTTGTGTAGTGAAGGCAGGGTTACTGACATACATTGACAGTTTGGGTTAGGTTCTGTAAAATGTTTTATCATTGTGTGGGGTGAGCGTCAGGTCAGTTTGGAAACAGAGGGAGTTAGAGTGAACTATTTGGTGTAAGAAGTGAGGGAGGGTTAGGGGTGCTGTTGCCTGGGTTTTGTAGTAGGGTCGCCTGGAGGAAGTGGGGTGAGTGGTAAGGGATGAAAAGGCAGCTTGATAGGCTGCCATGTTGACACAATTATTGCCTTGACTGACTAAGGATGGACCAGTTTTGATGTGTCTTATAACAAATCAAACCAATCCGAAAAGGTGAAAGAGAGGCCTTGAAGAGGTTATGGATATATAAAGAGTTAGTATATGAGTTGTACTTTGTATTAAGAAATCCTTATTCGGAGGCTGGAGAGATGGCTCAGTGGTTAAGAGCATTGCCTGCTCTTCCAAAGGTCCTGAGTTCAATTCTCGGCAACCACGTGGTGGCTCACAACCATCTGTAATGAGGACTGGTGCCCTCTTCTGGCCTGCAGGCATACTCACAGACAGAATATTGTATACATAATAAATAAATATTGAAAAAAAAAAGAAATCCTTATTCAATCCAGATGTCCAGGTGTGTTAGCAAGACATGGCAAGCATATTTGGAGTCTGGGTACACTGTTATTGATGTATTTTTCATGAATTGAAAGGCTCTGGTGAGGACTATTAATTCTGCCTGTTGATTAGTGTGTGGGCTAAGAAGGCCATCTCAACAATGTCATCATCTGAGACCACTACATATCTTGAAAGATGGTGGCTGTCTGACAGAAGGAGATGCCATCTATTTAGAAAGTGTAGACATACGTAGCTAGAGGATCCTCTTATGTGCGTGAGAGATGGGGAGGGGGTCTTCGAGAGTCTCTGGACAGGAGAAAAGAGATCTTGGGAGCATTGGGGTAAAGTGGTATGTGTTCAGGGATTGAGGAGAGGACGGGTAGGAAATACAAGTGAGTTTTTAATAAGAGAAGTTTGAAGGGTTAGAATTTGAGACAGTGGAAGAAATTGGAGCCCATTTTAAGTTAGGAGGAGAGAGAGAGAGAGAGAGAGAGAGAGAGAGAGAGAGAGAGAGAGAGAGAGAGAGAGAGAGAGAGAATATATCCCAGAGCTAATTTGTTAGATTCAGAGATTAGCAGAGAGGCTGCAGGAAGATGCCAGTGATACCAGCCATAAATAGTGCTGTCTAGTTTAGGAGAGGTGGGGAATGGGGGCAGAAGATTCCATTAGTTTTTTTATCTGCCAATATGGGAGTATTATAAAGACATGAGGCCTAGAAACTGCTTGGATAAAAGGGATTGAATGATGGGTTTGAGGTTGCTAAGGTTGGTTAAAGGTAAAGGTATTTGGGGTTTGGAGATGTAGGCAGAAGGGTATTTGAGTGTAATAGAGAGGGGTTCATTACATACAGCAAGGGAAGAGGGGTGACTACGGAAGTGAGCAGAGAATAAGAGGGGCTTGGGAACTCTGAAGGGAGGGAGAGTATATAAATGGAGGCTGAGGAAGGATGCAGGGGTGTCCTGGGAGCTGTTGCTGGGGCAAAAGGCAAAATAATGTCACTTCTGGAGAGAATATCCCTTCTCAGTAGGGCACTAGGTCATGGCATGAGGAGAAGGAAGTAGGAAAAGGAGAAACCATCGAAGGAACAAGTTAAAGGAGGTGTCTGGAGGGGTCTGGAGCACTGGCCATGTACTCTGAGGGGTAAGTGGGACCCCAGAATTCTCTCAGAACTGAAAAGGTGACTGTAGTATCTAGAAGGACCGTGATGAGACACCTGACACAAGAAGTGAGACCCAAGACTCCTGGAGAGTGATTGGTGTGTGTCTAGTTAGCTCCACAGAGGAGTCTGAGCCCCAGCAGTCCTCAGCTTCCAGGCCCAGCAGATCCAAGAAAGGTGCCAACATCTATGCCCTGTTGGCAGTCCAGTACCAGTGACCCTCCTGTTGACAGTTAGAGCATGGTTGGGTAGATCTGCAAGGATTTGGGCAGGCACGGGCCATGACCTTCCTTGCTATACTGGTGGCTCCTTCTGGCTTGTCACCCTCTTTTTTTGGGGGTGATTCAGCACCAGGAGTCTGATGGAAAACCTTAGCCAAGGGTTTTTGGTTACACTCTTCATGATTACAAAAGACCTTGAATGCCAGGGTCAGGATATCAGCTTGGAATGTAAGTGGGCCTTAATCGAATCATTTGAGTTTGGCCCCTATGTCTAGGTAAGATTGGACAAAAAATACAGGTCAGAGAAGGAATTCTGGACACTCAAAAACTGTCAACTGATGACCTAGGGACTGTTTAGATCAATGAGGATTGGGGACTTACCAATCAGCCACTGTTGGATGAACAGATCAAGTGTCAGGATTGGAAAGTGTGGGAAAGGGTTGTGTGGCTTACCACAGCCAAACTGAATCTCAGAATCAAAATAAAGGGACCTGCTTACTGTGGGGTGCCCACCGCCCTTGACCCCAGGTTAGGCACAGACTGCATCCAAGCACCAGTTTCCAGACACAAACCAAATGCAAAGAGGTCCTTCATTAAACAAGGCAAAAAGACAAGATGGAGGGGCTGGAGAGATGGCTCAGAGGTTAAGAGCACTGACTGCTCTTCAGGAGGTCCTGAGTTCAATTCCCAGCAACCCCATGGTGGCTTATAACCCTCTGTAAGGAGATCTGGTGCCCTCTTCTGGCCTGCAGGCATGGAGGCTGAACACTGTGTACATAGTAAATAAATAAATCTTTTTAAAAAAAAGACAAGATGGCTGAATCTGAATGGGGCAGGAACGGCAGCAAGTGGCTTTGCAAGTGTTCATTTTAAGCGGGAAGAAGGGGAGGCTTGTGTTAGGATGAGCCAGAATATGTTTGGTAAGTTCTGACTGAGCATTTCAATTAGGATAATCAAAGTAATGAATTTTGATCACTGGACCTTGATGTTTCAGTAGTTGAACCTTGATGACCTGCGTCAGAAATGAGGCAGTGACTGAATAAAAGAAGAGACCTTGGGGTTGGCTTTAGGAATGTAATCTAAGGGCTTAGGAAGAGGGAGAAGGGTAAAAGGAAAAACCTGTTGGTGTCGTGTTCGCCATATATATGACATGTGCAAATACAAACATGCACAAATTCTTGTGTGCATGCATGCATGCATACACACACACTAAATAATTGCATTAAAATAAAAAATAATTAAAGAAGCAAGACTCCAGGGTTAAGTATTTCTGTCTATGCATTTGCAAAGCTTACTTTACAGGCACGGACAGTCATGTGTTTGGAGGACAATGACAGGAGTAGGCCAGCAGAAGAGTGAGCATGAGGAAGGACACAGGGAGGTAAACAGATAACTAGCTCAGCTGTGCAGTGATAAAGTCTGAAATACCTACGTGGACCCCAAATATGCAAAGCTGGATAGCCTCAAGATGCAACTAGTGTTTCATGTCACTGAAATGAATCGGAGATTTAAAACATTTACCTCTTTTTGCTTTTAAAGTATGTGTATGCATGTGTTTGTGTGGGTCAGTGGTTGCAAGTACAGGTGT
>NC_022009.1:79212047-79218282 GCF_000317375.1 Microtus ochrogaster
TAAGGGTCACAGAGACTACAATTGGTGAACCTAAAGAAGCTAAATAAGAAGGTGAACCCAAGGAAAAACATATAGTTATCCTCTTGGCTATGGGATCTAGGAGATATTTTTAATGATACAAACATATGCTCAACAGTGTGTCTTAGGAGAACTCATGTAATAGCTGTGGAACGGTGGTTTAGATAGCTGAAAGCGGAGGCATAGAAAAGAGTCACAGACACATGGCCACAGATAACTCTCTCTCCATGGACTTGGGTCCTTCATTAGATCAGTGGGGAGGGTAGTGGTGGAGGACACAACGGATCACTTGAAAGAAAACCCTTAGCTCTTCATGACATAATATGGGTAGACAAAGAAGACTAGACACAATGCATCATGTTGAGGCTGTGGAACTGGACACGGGAGAGCAGGGTTCTAGTTTGAGTAGAAGTGAAATTGAAACCTGTTAGCCCAGGATCATCATGAGTGACATGTCTAGAGTATGGAAAGAGGGTTGAGCAATGGAGCGGAAGCACAGAGGAACCTTCATAACTGGAATCAACAGTCTGCACCCTGCCTGCCTCGTGTCCTTACTCACTAGCATGGCTGTGGAACACATCTTTTGTAATTTGACCCATGAGTTTTTCAGAATGTTTTACTTAATTTTAAGAAATTTTGAAGCCTTCTAGCTTTCTTTCTGTTCCTGATTTAACTTAATCCTGCTGATGCCAGAGAACATTCTTGGGATTACTTCAGTTCTTTGAAAGTTGTTGAGACTTGCTTTATGGCCTAGAGTATTTTCTATTTTGGTACATGCTCCATTACACTGGAAAAGAGTATATATTTTGAAAGTCAAGTGCAGTGTTCCGTAAGTGTCAGTTAGGTGATTTGCTACTCATATCTTTCAGACAAGCCCTCTTCCATGTGTCTTTAATTGCTTATTCAGTCCCAGAGAGTAGGTTGTATTTCCTACTGTTTCAGTTTATTTAACTCTGCCAATTTACTCTCCATCTCTCTTTACAGATTCAAAGCTTTATTGATAAAATGCATATAGGTAAGCTTGTTGTATTATTCTGTTAAATGAGATTTTCTACCATGAACTGGATTTCTTGTTAGCACCATTTCTTGTATTTAAATCTAGTTTGTTGAATATCATTTTAACCACATAGTTTTCTATTAGTTAATGGTTTTCATGGCAATCATTTATTATTGTTTTGGTCTTATTCTTTCTCCTAATCATAAGGATGCCTAGGTGGTCAGAGCAGGGAGGACAAAAATCCAGGAGGAAGAATAAGCAGGCTTAGGCAAGAGACAGAGAAGGGGAAGAAGAAAGCCAGGAAGGAACTGGGAAAAAGCAGGATGTCAAATCAAGCTTGGTCCCATGGAGACACCTCTCATACTCCAGAGGCACAAAGGCAAATTGAGATTAATGGAAGGTTAGACCCAATGCTATGGTTTAACTAATGATGTTTTGAGTTATTGTAAATACCACAGAAAGCTTAAGTAAATAATTATTACCAGAAAACAAACAAACAAAAGCAAAACTTGAAGCAGGGCTGGAGGTATGGCTCAGCGGTTAAGAATGCTCATTGTTCTTCTAAGAGGACATGATTCAATTCCGAGTACCCACATATGGCTAACAACCAGTAACCTGACGCCTTCTTCTGACCTTCGTGGGCACCAGAAATGTATGTGGTAGACAGATGTACATACAGGCCAAGAATCCATATGCATAAACTAGAAATTAAAAATTAAAAATGTAAGTAGCAGATTTAACTAATATTGTTTATGAAATAGAGCTGTTGAGAGTATAATACTAGCATGATCTTTTTGGGGGCTTTTTAATAAATTATTAAAGCATCCATCTGTCTTTGTAGTTGGTGTCTTGGCATCTTGTTCTAAACCCTCCCTCTCACTTCAGGTATGTGGGACTTCCTAGGCTCATCTGTCCAAGGCAGGACATTTTTGTATTTACTGGAGTGGTCCATTGCCACTGTTTCTTCTGAGTCAAGGATGGAAACTGAATCCTTTCCATGCATTAGACCAGGCTTCCTTCTGGAAGGATCCTTAGCTGGTTCATTCTGATTTTCCCTTCTTCCAGCCTCTCAAAGAGAAATTGTTTTCTACTTATACTCAGAATACAAAAGCTTATGGCTAAAGCTTATAATTTGGCTGTCTAGAAGGAATAGTTTGCATCAAAAAATAAACACAAAGACACTGAGCAAACTTATTACTAACCCAGAACAAATTCCAAGACACAGTTTGGTCTTGAAAAAGAGACGTATGGACCAGTGGGCATAGAACCACACACTTGCACCGTGCAGGTGATATTTTACCTAGATTCATAGGATGCTACCGATGGTCTCATAGTCTCCGCCACTGATTTTAGCCTCATAGCTACACCCAGACACCTCATAGATAGGATGTGTTGCTACTGGGAAGCCAACAGATGCTGGTCATCTCAGTTTGATATCTTGTCTCCTCTTTTGATAACGATGGCATTCTAATTGACCCTTTTGATTTAACAAAGCCAAATCAGCTGACCCCCCTTGAGAATTAGTGAAATGTAGAGAAGGCAAACAAAATCCCGAGAGAACAAGATTTGGCACCCGGAGCAGAACTCTTTCTGCTATCTAACTTCATTGGCTAATGTTGGACCCTTGTACAGCCTGGCTTCCAGAACTCTGACTAGGGGTAATGAGAGAATGAACAAAGAACAGGCTTATGTATACAGAGACTGGGATTGGGTGGCCTGGGCTCTTAGATGGAGAAGCCACAGTAGCCTGGAATCTCAGCATATTGATTATATACAATTGAAAAGGGAGGTGGGGTTACTACATACAGATACACAAGGAGGTAGGGTTAGCTGTTCTCAGTAGGAGCAGGCTCTGTAAGGGAGCAGTCTGCAGGCCAGAAACATGGGGTTAGGAGGGAGCTGTGGAGGGTATTTTCTTCACACACTGTTCACCTTTGCACTTGTACCTGAGAAAGGCTTTGGCATCTCTCCGAGCCTCACCTGGGGAAGGCTTTGCCACTCCCATGGCACTTGAGGCACTGGGATGTTTTACATGGCCATGCCCATGTCAATAATAAACATTCACTCAGGACTTCACTTATTCCCTGCAGGTCAACTATTCTCTATGTGTCCCCCAACAGTGTCCCTAGAATCCATTGTCACCCCTCTGCTCACAAATTTCTGTGAAATCCACACATTGGTGAGTTCACACAGCAAGAGTTTCTAGAAAGCTATTCCTAAACTCCCTCCTGTCCCAGATTGGGTGTGATGGATTTCACTCTCTCCTGGCCTAAACTGGCTGTGATAAATTTCCTGCTTCCATAGCTCCAGTGGCCTTTGGGCAGTACTCAAAACTAAATTTTAATTTAATATTCTTGAATCAACTTCTTTATAAAAATGTGTGTGTGTGTGTGTGTGTGTGTGCGCACACGTGCGCACGTACATGCACATGCACACACATGTGTGCTCTCTCGTGCCTATGCGTGTGAATATGCCACAGCATGCATGTGGAGGTCAGAGGGTAAAGTTTTTGGAGTCTGTTCTCTCCTTTCACAATAGGACTAGGGATCAAATTCCTGTCATTAGTCTCGTGTGTCATGCAAGTGCCTTTACCCACCCTAAGGTGTCTCTCTGACCAAACCTCATGTTACTCACTTTTGCATGGATGAGGTGCACCAAGTCCCTGTCAGGACCCACCAAAGGCTGCCTGTCTGATCTGAGACTCCAAAGAGGAGCAAACTCAGGCTGGCTAGACTGGAGGCTGGTGGCTCCGGATGGATTGTGTTGTGGTTTGGTTTCTTTGTATTATTGTTTTATGAGACTGAAAAAGAAAGGTAGTTTAAGATTGAGTCAGATCAACTTGTTCTTTAAACACTGGGATATATCACAGATTAACTTTGTTTAGAAGAATAACTTATTTAATTTTACTACAGCATTTTGATTCCAAAGTAACCACACATGTTTGGACAATGATGACTGTCTGATGGATGGCAGTTTGCAATCTTCTAGTGACCTTGTCATGATCGACAGATGCAAGAGGAGGATGATATATACTTTTTTTTTCAATAAGTAGGCAGAATTGGTCTGAGAATAGGTTTTCTGAAGCTTAAAAGATTGTTTTCCTTTGCTAAAAATACTTTTCATGACTCAACTGCTCTTTAAGACTTCACCACATGGCCAGCAAAGCCCTGGGCCTCTGGGTCTGTTGGATAATTAATGTAAACTTAGGAAACTTGCTTTGTGTTGTTTCTAAATGGTCCAAATTTAAGTTGCTTTTAGTCACAGGATTTCTGTAAATACAAACTTCTGTCAGAAGAGGTCTTGTATTTACTTTTTGATCCAACTTGGTGTGTTTATTTAATATGCAGTGACTCAGCTTTCTGGCTGTGTTAGGAACGTGGAGTATGTGTGTGTTCTCATGATGCCAACAAGGCTGGTGGCTTTGATCTGAATTGCAGAGGCTCAGGAAGGGGGCATTTTCCCCCTTACAAATTGGTCATCTGAACTTCTCTTTTCTTCTTGAAAGTATGGGGAATATAGTTGTTTCACAGTGAGGCTGATTCTGGTTCAGACTCTCCATACTTACACAATTATTGTTTGTTTGTTTTTTCCATGGGAGAGTCAGAGTCAGCCCAAATTCTGACTGGCACTGTGTTGCCCATCTTCTCATCTTTCTCCACTGCACATTCCAGAGGAAATACAAAGGGAGAGGTTGGTGCCCATTGGCTCAGGAGGTTACAAAATGCCATTGTGTGAATAAATGAGTGCTTTAGTGACTATATTAACTCATCAGAAACTCAAACAAGAGGAAGGAGGTGGTTTTGATATTTTACTTTATTTATTTAAGTAAACTCGACTTGCACTGTGTGCCCAGAGCCACCAGTCTCGCGCCTCTGTTGGACTGTGCTTGCCACTCACACTCAGCAAGTCTTGGCTGGTACCAGCATCTGTCTGTCTTCCCCTTATTTTAGAGGGTACCTTCTAATTTTATGATGTTTCTATGTACTGTGGCTACTTCTTTTCCTGAGCCATCAGAAGTTCTGGTTGCCTGAAGGCTCATCTAGCTTGTGATAGTTTTCTCAGCTCAAGCTGACCATATAGGGGGTCTGTCTGTTTTCCTTTGCTCCTTTCCAGAGAAATTTATTGGCATCATGGATTTCAAGTGAGGGGAAGAAGCATGAAGAGGCATTCTGCAGGCTCTATCCCTGGTCATCAGTGACGGCTAGCATCACAAGTAATACTCTTTCTGATAAGACTGACTGCCTTCATCAGGGATCCCAATATTACCTCAGAGTTCAATGGTATATTTCTACAGAAATCAGGTTCTTTACAAACTTAGACTCAAATTAGATTTAATATTGATCTATTAATTACAGAGCCAAGTAGCATAGGCCCTCAGTGATATCAAAGATGAGCATTTATATGGATAAATGCTCTCTGCTTAAATCTTCCTGGACTTGGGGGAACTCACTACTGAACTTTGGATAGGACTGAAATTCCTTTTCAGATATATTTTTTCTTTTTATGGTTAGCTTCTGAAATGAGTCATCTGTAACTCTCATTTGAGCCTGTGAAGGAGACATCATCTGTCCCCAGTCTTCCATGCTGAGTGCCCATTCCGACTTCTTTCTCTCTGCTTCTGTGTTCTTACTTCTAGCTCAATAAGCTATTCTTTCATCTATAATCTCTCTCCAGCTCCCCTAGTATGAGTTGTTCATATCCAAGGATGAGGTCTTATCCCTGGTCTCCTTGTTATTGCTTTTGAAGTTTGAACCCAAGAATGGATTCACACTCGAGTGTTTGCAGACATCTAATGTTACAATGAGATTGTGATCTCCAATTTTGAAGTTTTAAATACTTACCCTTCTTAGCCCTATTCTATATTTATGTGGTAGGTGTTCTGAACCTTTTCCAATGTATGGTGATTATCCATGCTGTATTTTATCTTCTTGGAAGGAACATTTATTATAAGTCTGGTTTCTGGGTGTATAATGTGTTAATTCTCCCTTTTGACTTCATACAGGCTCTATGCTTTGTAAATGAACCTTCTGAAACTTCATCTAAGTATAAATGACCAATAAGCCATGAATGAGATCCCTCACACTGTCCCTAGAAATTCTGTTTTTAATATCTATCTTTTTTAAAATTTAATTTATTATTATTTTTTAAAACAGTGTTTCTCTGTAGCCCTGCTTGTAACTCACTTTGTAGACCAGACTGGCCTTGAACTCACAGAGACCC
>NC_022009.1:79218417-79236244 GCF_000317375.1 Microtus ochrogaster
ATTTATTATTATTTTTTAAAACAGTGTTTCTCTGTAGCCCTGCTTGTAACTCACTTTGTAGACCAGACTGGCCTTGAACTCACAGAGACCCATTTGCCTCTCCCTCCTGACTGAGTGCTGGACACTATAAAGTAGTCTAATACTAGCTCAGAATTGAGTATAATAAATAGCTATTTATTTAGCAGTAGACTCATAGATCACAGTACTCTGCACAGACAGGGAACAGGAACCAAATCCAGCAGCCAGGAGAGAGAACACAGGCAAGCTTTATTGCTGCATCTATGGTATGGTGGGCTGGTATCATAAAGGCTATAGGCTGAAAGAGTTCCTACAGTACCTTTCCTTTTTGTCTAAAGAAGAGAGTTGTAAGCCTAATAAAAACTATAAACAATAAGAACAAATATAAAGTATAAAGATTAGAATTACAACAAGCATAAATGTTATCAAACAAACATATGCTAAATATGTTATAGTTATATAATGTATAACTATAACATATAATAAAAATAATTATCCTATCCTAAGGTGTCTAAGTGTTGTATTAGAAATAGTTTGACTAAGTCATGACAAGAAAGTAAATACTACTGTCTAGTCTTGAACCCCATGGAAGACCTTAAAAGGGAAATTATATTACTTGAGTAAACAGGAAGTACAATCAAGCAGCTTCCAAAATGTGCAGTAAATGACAGAGACAACTGGCTACCTGGGCAATCACCCAAAATTTCATTTGCAATGTTGAAGCAACCAACTTTGGCTAAGGCCTAGAGTAACTGACAGACCATTTTCAGAGGCAGGAAAAGGTCCAGAACTGTCTTACTCTGTCTTGGCAAAGTTTGATAGTCTTTTTTCTTATATTCTGTTTATCCTGTCTGGACACCATGCATTTTGTCAGTAGTTGAGACATGGGCAGTTCCTTGCCCAAAGGCCAATTTTGCCAAGAAGAAAACAAGCTCCAAGCAGAGTGTTTTCAGTGCTCAACATTCTCTCTTGAACAGATCAATGCTGCCAGGAGTAATTGTGTTTCACGTCAACAGAACCCTTATTATTTAAGTGCCAAAACCTATAGTTCTTTGAAGTAGTTGACAATTACCTATCTATGTGGAATTCAATCTCTATGTATCTAAAGAACCTTATTATTCTAACTCTAAGTATGACAAACATGGATGACTATTGACCTATAACTCTTAATACCTATATAACTTAAAGACTAAGACTTCATATTAGAATTTTGAACAATATTTAAGCAACTGCACAGCAAATGAGGACAATGATTTCAAAATGTAAAACAATGCATAAATATGTTGATCAGAGGTAGAAATAAATAGTGCAATATGAAAAATTATCCTTAAATTGTATAAATATACAAATTGTATAAATATACAAAATGTCTTAATCAGCAAGAGAAGCATGCATACAGTATGACAAATTTGTATGCCTAGGTATACAAATATTGTAAACAGAAATATGAGCATATTCAATATAATTTGAATTTGTATCAATATACAAGAATCTATACCAATGTAAATTGCCTATAAATAATAGCTCACAAGTATTCACTCTATTACTCACTATTATTATTAGTGTGAGTAAACTCAAACTAATCTACTTATTATCCTGTCCAATTTTCCTTTTTTTCCAAAGAGATCCGTGACCCTACTTAATTTCAACCCCAACTCCCAACCCTATATTAGTTATAATCAACCCCTAATTGATATCCCTAACCCTGAGGACAAACTTTGTTGGGAGAGGGGACATAATCTTCTAGAATTACTTTCAGCTGTCATGGGGGTGATGTTCTTTCTATGGCATTCTGTAAAAGTAAAATGATGGTTAAGTTTCAAGATTACTGTCTGGTATAATTGCAAATAGTCTCTGAGTATTCAGTAGGGTTTTTCTGAGGTTCATATTTGGAGTTCTGGCCAGAACATTGACTTCAGCTACTCTCTTTCTATATCTCTGTTCAGATTTTCTGCCTGGCTTTACTCAACTATGCCATTGACTGAAACAGCTTTATTCATCAACCAATAAAACAACAGATATACAGAAAAACATCCAATATTATTTTCTTAGTATTCTAGTATTTGATTTTCAGTATCAAGATGCAATAAGCTATTGGAGCTCCATACATGACTTCCATCTTCTAGGAAGGAACAGGCATTTGCCTTGGAGACAACTTTCTTTATCCACTTTGTCTAGAACTTTGTCAGATGACTGTAAGAGAGAACAGGGCATACAGTATCTGATCAGGTGCGTTTTCAGTCCAGTAAAGTTGAATCTTATTACTTAGGACAAGAACAGCTACATGGTGATGAAAACTCATCTTTTCTGTGATTTGGAATTGATCAAGAAGGAATTCTTTTTTTTTAAAAAACAATCCTTTTTTAAAAACTTTAATTTTCCAATCAAAAAATTCCAACTCCCTTTCCCCCCCCAATTCCCCCCCAATCCCCTTCCAATTCCCCAACCAAAAACCCCCCCCCCTCCAGTCTTGAGAGAGGGCAGGGTATCCTGCCCTGTGGTAAGTCCAAGGCTCTTCCCCCTCAATTCAGGCCTAGGAAGGTGTGCATCCAAATAGAATAGGGTCCCCAAAAGCCAGTACATGCAGTAGAAACACGTCCCAGTGCCATTATCAATGGCTTCTCAGTCAGCCCCCATTGTCAGCTACATTCAGAGAGTCTGGTTTGATCACATGCTCGTTCAGTTCCAGCTGGATTTGGTGAGCTCCCATTAGATCAGGCACACTGTCTCAGTGGGTGGACCAACCCCTCACAGTCCTGACTTCCTTGCTCATCTTCTCCCTCCTTCTGCTCTTCAACTGGACCTTGGGAGCTCAGTCCAGTGCTCTGATATGGGTCTCTGTCTCCATCCATCGCAGGACGAAGGTTATATGATGATATTTGAGATATTCATCAGTGTGACTATGGGACGAGGCCAATTCAGGCACCCTCTCCTCTGCTGCCCAAGGACCTAGCAGGAGACATCCCCGTGGACACCTGGGATCCCCTCTAGAAAAAAGCCTCTTGCCAACCCTAAAATGGCTCCCTTAATGAAGATATTTTCTTCCTTGCTCCTATATCTGCCCTGGGGTGGGGGTGGGTGGGGGAAAGTGAAAAAGGAGAGAGAGAGAAGGGAGAAGGGAGGGATTGGGGAGAGCGTAGGGGAGTGGGAGGGTTGAGATGGGGCAAGAAGGACTTCTTAGTCTTCTTCACTCCTGTACTCTTCCCCTCCCATTCCCTTTCCTTCCCTTGTTTTCCTCCACCCCCTTCCTTTCCCCTTTCCTTTTTAAAGAGAAGGTCACATGTGGCTCAGGCTGGTCTCCAACTTTCTGTGTAGTCAGAGATGATATTTTACTTTTGATCCTCTTGCCTTTACCTCTCACGTGCTGTGATTGTAAGGGATCAAACTCAAGAGTCTTGTGCATTGCAGGCAAACATCTACTCACTGAGCTGCAGTCTCCGCTGAAGACATTCTTTCTGTATGCACTTCAGATTTGGGTTTGCCATAAGAAGTAAGTGGAAGTCCATAGTATGATCATTCTACTGATTACAAAAGCGTAGAGATGTCTCATCTGGAGATCGGCCTTGTTAGCCTGCTTTTCTGTTTGTTGTTGTTCCTGTGTCTGTGTGCCCGCAGTGGATTGTTCAGCTTCCTCCTCTCTCTTCTCTTCTCTGGAGATCACCAGTTACTCAATCAGAACAGGATTTTCTCTGGGCTCCTGACCAGGATGAGTAACCCCCTCTAGATTCTCGAGTCTTGGGGGTTTTGTAGGTTTCTTCTTGAAAAACCTTCTTCTGTAAGTTCTCAAGAGTAAGTTTCGGAAGCATTTTTTCTTTCCTGCTAGATTTTTGCCCTGTTCCCCAGCAATGTGATTTTTCTGAAGATTCTTCCCCCCTTCTCTAAGGGTTGTGTGTTTTTGTGTGAGTCTGGCTCACCTCTTCTGTTCTTACATCCTCCTGCCCTGTGTTGCTTCCAGGACAGCAAATGATCCAACCAGAGACACTGAGGCTATTGTTAGGAACATTGTGAGTCTTTCTAAAGGGGCATCTCCCACTCACCCCCACAGACCCAAAGAGACGGGATGAGGGGTAGATGACCTGACAGGTGGCAGATGGGTTATATCAGGTATGGTGCTATACCTGATATCCAGCAGACCGAGTCAGTGTCTGCTTCGCACTGCTGCTGAAGAAGACTGGGCTATGAACAGGCATCGCATGGAAGTATTGGATTGGAGGGAAACTAATCCCAGACTTTATCCCGATTTTCCTTATCTCACTCCATAAACAACACAGAAATAATGGTTCGGAACATGACTGCACTTCAGAGAATGGGGACAGGAGAATAACAGATAGATTGAGGAGTCTCAGTGGGTATGTGTCCATTTGGAAGGAGGTTAACATCTCCTTAGAGGTCAATCAGTGATGTCTCTGTCCCACAGACGTTCCTCTTTGAACAAGTTTGGAGGGCAACCAGATCTCCAAGATTACTAGTAACCCAGGTCTAATTAATCTATAATTAATTCTTATTGAGTTTACATGGCATAGGTGAGGAGAAAAAGGAATTGTGCAATTGACACTTGTTACAGCTGCGTGGTAGCTGTATATGTGTTCTGCTTTGTTTTTCCCAATACAGAATTTGTAGTAAAGGAAGAAGGCACAGGCATTTCCAAAGCTACTGCTATCTAAGGACTATGAAAATATTTTCAAAAATGAAACCAAGTTCTTGTTGTATATGAAATATTCAGGGAAAAACAGTAACTATGGCTGTTATTGATAATGCCCATCACATGCCTGCTGAAAGAGGCACTTGCAGGGGACCGAGGCTGCTCAGGGTACGTGCAGTGGCTGTGGCTGGTGAGTGCACAGCGGCTGGTGAGATGTACAGATTCTAGTCTGGCCAGGGTAAAAAGTGGCTGCTCTGGATGCACAGCGACTGGTTAGAATGTGCAGCAACTGGTTAGAATGCATAGTGACTGGACTGGTTAGGATGTACAGCGACTGGTTAGGATGCACAGTAGTTGGTTAGGATGCACAGCAGCTGGTTAGGATGCACAGTGACTGGTTAGGATGCACAGCGTCTGATCTGTGTGCACAGTGACTGGTTAGGATGCACAGCACCTGGTTAGGATGCCCAGCGACTGGTCTGGGTGCACAATGGCCATTGTGCTCTGACCGAGTGAAGTAGGGAAACTGCACCACTGTTTCCAAAGGTACATATGAAAGTTGAAATTCTTAAATCTGGGATCCCAGTGAAAGAGAATCTGAACACGGTGCTCAAGAGGTGTTTTTGAGGGAGTCTTGATGTCCACGAGAATGCAAGACTCTTGGCCTCTGGGCCTTCCAGCTCCTGTGGGATGAGGGGAGGCTATTTGTTTCTCTTTGAAAATGATGTAATTGAAAATGCCACGTAACCATCTCAGAACGTATCAGCAATATGGTTAAGTTTGTGTGCTTTCAAACCTAATTTCTTTATTCTATAGTGAAAACAATCTCAGTTTTCTTAGTCCCATGTTAGTTTAGTATGTAACAAAGCCAGTGGTTGGAAGTTTGTCCAAAATTAACTCACTCACTGTCATTTTTACCTTCATTCTCTTTCCCTGATCATCTCTTCTTCCCGCTCCAGCTAGCCTTTTTGTCCAAGTATTTTTTTAATAATGCAGTGTTTCCATGTGACCAGAAGAGGGCACTATGCTGAAGCGAGTCGACATCAAGTACCTGAAAGATGAAGTGGGGATTGATCTCAAAGAGAAATTAAGATGATAAGTGTTGTTACATACACGCGAGCTTATTGGAATTTAATTACAGTGACTTACACAGACCTGACACGATCGTACGGCTTATAAAACAAATCATTTTTACAGCTGTGGTCAGTGAGGTACCCTCTCCTCTATGAAAAGCAATTATCCCCCAGCTCCTTACTTCTGAATAGGATGCTCTATGGAAAGCAGACCAGTTCTGCTCAGACCGCATTGGAGCTGCGAGTTCTCAGGAAGCGCCTGCCTTGCTGCTCAGCTCTGCTGTGTAATTGCTTATTTGTAACTTGGTAAACACATATCAGCTTTCCCAAGACAATTAGGTGGATAAACAAAATGTTCAAAGAGAAATGGAGCCAATTAGACATTTTATCAGAGACATACACACAGAACAGTCCTTACAAATGAGAAGACTTCTCCTTAGAGACTGGGGCCTAAATTAGAGTTCCTGGGATTTATGAGGAACAAAGGAGGCTGCTTTCCTAAATAGAATCAGAACAGAGAAAAGAGGAGCCCTAGTATGGCCCAGAATCACATTGGAGTTAAAAAGTTAACCACACAATGTAAGTCTGCCTCCATAACTACTTTAAAACAAATCAGACATTGTTTCAGAATATTTTTATCTGTTCATGATCTTCTTGTGCCTAACTCAAAATAGACAGGCACCAAACTTTTCTTTAAAAAAAAAATCTCAATATGATCCTGTAAGGACAGCCACACATCTAACAAATCAAGAATTTTGCCTTTGTCTGTTCCAAAATAAATAGTCTGCTAATATGCATTGATTGAGTATTCTTTTATAGAACTTAAGAGATGTGTTGAGAATCAAATATTTTTACAGTTTTCAATTTAGATGTTTAGATCATTGAAAAAGGACGTGTGTGTGTGTGTGTGTGTGTGTGTGTGTGTGGTGTGTGCACGGGGGGGGGAATCTATTGTGGCTCCTGTTGACCCTTTACCTGGTGGTTTCTGTGCCTTTTATGTAGAGTTTGATCATTAGTTAATGGTTCTTGCTGCTGTGATTGAAGATGCAGTTTCACTAGCACAGAGTGGAGGTGGGCGTCTGCCTGCTTCTCTGTGTAAGGCTTTGTAACACTAGCCAATGAGTAAAATACACACGGGTGTTTTTTACTTCTTCACTTCTCATCACAACAACGTAGATTTTCCTCATTATCATTCTCTGTGAATTCTGGAAAGCTGCTCAAATTTTAAAGTATTTAGAATCAACCAAATGTCGACCTCAACTTAAGTTCTCCTTTCTCTCCCTTCATTAGGAGCATTAATAAAATACTTTCTAGAAGGATCAAAAGCTTTTCCCATGCACTAATAACAGCTATCTCTGTGCCCACTTTTCTTGGGGTTTCTTCTTCTTTTCGTTTGTACACATTTCCATATTGACTTTTCTTTTTCTTTGAATCTCGATTTTCTTTTATTATTTTTAGTTATATGAGTATGTGTTTGTGTGTGCGTACATACACAGAAATGCAGGTGTTTGGGAGGACAGAGGTGTTAGATCTCCTGGAACTGGAGTCACAGGAATCACCCAATGTGGGTGCTGGGAACCAAACTCTGGTCCTTTGCAAGAACAGTTTGCTCTTTTAACTGTTGAGCTACCTTTTCAGCCCTGTAGCTTGATTTTTTAAAATTTCTTGTCTCAAAGCCTCACTATAATAATACAGACATTTCTATTAGTCAAAATATCTACCTCTACTACAGCCTTAAGAGTCTTTGCCTTCTGGGTGCCATAGGCATGGCACAGATAGTCGACCTCCTGCGAGATGAAGACTCCACACATGTAGGGTGATAAAATGGTTTTGACAGGAAGGAAGGAATTAGGAAGAAGTTGGCGAGCAAAGCCCTTTGTTTCTCTTCACGGAGGTTGACTTATGGGTAAAAGTGAAGTCAAGGGACATAGCCTAGGATATGCATACAAGTGGTGTTTGCATTCATAGGAGACAGTGGCCTAAGAGCACCCACAGTTTAGCCTGGCATGTGACAGACAACAGAACGCAGGGGCTTGTTTCTCACAATCTCCGTTTCGCACTTCAGCCTCCAGCTAGAGATCTGGAGACACAGTTCCCAAAGGATCAGTAAAGCTTGGATGCCTTTGCAAGGATTTTTTAAAAATTACTTTCACTTTTTTCTAAAATGAAGCAGTTATATATATTTTTTTAAAGATTAATTTATTTATTATGTATACAACATTCTGCCTCCATGTATGCCCACACGCCAGAGGAGGGCGCCAGATCTCATTACAGATGGTTGTGAACCATTAGGTGGTTGCTGGGAATTGAACTCAGGACCTCTGGAAGAGCAGACAGTGCTCTTAACCTCTGAGCCATCTCTCCAGCCCCAAGCAGTTATATTTTGAATAGAAGTTTGAAAACAGTAAAATTTTGTGTAGTATACAATCATCTCAAGTAACAAAACCGAAGGATGCTCCAAATCTTATTCTAGAGACACTGGGAAGCTTTAAGAAGCAGATAAGGAAGTGATAAAATATTTACCCAAACCCATCACCGTCAAACCACCATTATTTTATTTATTTATTTATTGGATTGTCAAGACAAGGTTTCTTTGTGTACCTCTGACTGTCCTGGAACTTGCTGTTTAGGCCAGGCTGGCCTCCAACTCACAGAGATCTGTGTGATTCTGCCTCCCAAGTGCTGGGATTAAAGGTGTGCACCACCACTGCCAGACTGAAACTACCATTATTAACATCAGGCAAACATCTGTCCTCCTTTCTCCTACCATCTCCTTCCCTGTCCTCCTTGCCCCTCCATTGCCTTCCCCCTCCTCCTCTTTGCTTCCTCAATTTTCCAGGTTCCCTCTCTGTAACACACACACACACACACACACACACACACACACACACACACACACTGGTTTGGTAGGTGGATGGAGTGAGTCATCATTATAAAAACATCATCATGGTTTAATACAACTCTAAAATAACTGGTTTAGATTATATTTAACAGAAGAAAGGAACTGAGGCAGCGTTGAATAAACTGCTGCCTTGCTCATTTGTTTGCCAAAGATATTGGGCGCTAATGAATCTTGGACATATTTTCTAAGACATTTAAAGAAACCTTGGGGGGAAATCCATCAGGTTGGCAATTTGTTCTATGCTTTGCATGTGAGGAATGTTCTCAGGGTCTCCTTTTAGTGTACGTGCTTGTCATAAAATCTCCATGAGATATATGGGCTGGACTTTCACCCCCCTGGAGTGGGAAGATGGGGCTCCCAACATTACAAACTACTGACGAGGTATGAGCACCGTTTCCGAACCCGTAGGAGGTAAGAGAGAACAGAACCTGATTCATTCTCTTCTGGGCTGCCTCTCCAGATAGCAGACAAGCGATGAGGGCTGGAGTGAATGAAAATTAGAGGAGTGGTGTATCTTCTACCCATGTATTTGTCTGTGGCTAGATTCTGGGAGTAGCAAAGAAATGTAATTTTTCCTCCCTGGCAAAAAGGCATTAGAGTCAAAGTGTTGGCTTTTCGTCAAATGTGTTAAAGATTACTGTGTGGTAAAGGAATGTGGCTCCATCCTCAGACTGATCTCATCTGTGCAGTCCCTTAGAGGGTAACAAAACTCTGCCAGCTCTGGCAGGGCGGGGATGAAGTACTGAGCCCAGATACTATCCAGGCAGCCACGGGAATCTCGCAGGCACCTGCCTCCCAGGTCGTCTTCTCAAAATAGTACCAACCAGCGAAGCAGTGCGCAGTCGCTTTCTGCCCATAACAGCTCAGAAAGCAAGAAGTGGGCGTGGGATCGTGTATCCTTCCCTGCTTTGAGATGGCAAGTCATAGCAACTTAGTCCAGAGACTTGTTCTCCCCGCTGCTCCCAAACATGAGATTTTTATCTTCACAGCTGGAAATCTGAATGAAGCTACAACTTTGGTTCTTTTGTTTAAAAAAAAGAAAGAAAGAAAGAAAGAAAAGCAGAATGGAATCCTCCAACTGTAAAATCCAAAGAAAAAAGTGAAGAATACTAGATCTCTCTTTTCAGCAAGAGTCTTTCAAGACCAGCATTAGGAGAATAATTCTAATGGTGTGAATGAGTCTATTAGATACACGGTTTCATTAGCAGCAAACTGAGCCACGAGCCAGCATCACAGGCCAACAGCATGCTGGGAGGCACATAGCTCCCATCCCATTGTGTGGATAACTGCATCACAGGCGAACAGCATGCTGGGAGGCACACAGCTCCCGTCCCATTGTGTGGATAACTGCATAAGGAAGGTGCAGCGATCCGCTGAACAATGGCTCACTGTTGACAATAAAGAAGAAGTCAGGCTCTGCTGTTCCTTACAAGTTCCTTACAGCTTACTAACTGATGGGGACATCAGGTTTCGTAATACTACCCAGAGAATTGGATTCCCCTGTTACTGAGTGGAACTAGCAAGGTGGAAGAGAGGAACAACCTGGGCTCCTCCACTTCATGCTTCCTCTTGAGTCCTCTTTGTCTAATCAGGAGTCAGATATAGAGTCAGGACAAAGTCAATCTCTAGTCAAAACTTCTGTGGGCATGTATGTAATGGAAAAGTAATGAGTGTTTGTGGAGAGATCAGGGGGTCCTCCAGAACTGTCCCATGGGAGAGGAATCAACAGCTCACTGTCATGCCTGTTCTCGGTGGACTGGGACAGTCCTCCAGAACTGTCCCATGGGAGAGAAATCAACAGCTCACTGTCATGCCTGTTCTCGGTGGACTGGGACAGTCCTTAGTGTCAGATTGACCTATCTCCAAACTGACAGCACTATGCTGTTTGGTGTCCCATGAATTCCCAAGCTGCCCCACTGTGTCTTTTGGGTGCCTATCTATTTCATTCTCATGTGATCTCAGGACTGACCTGCCATGGCTTTTCCCCAGAGGTGTTCCTTCCGCCCACTTCTGCGCTGTGTAAATTCAGCTAGTCTCTTCTTTCTCCCAGCTCTCCTCTTCTGAGAATTTGCCTCTTAGCGCCAGCTGTCCAGCTTCCCTGGACCTGAGCTCTGTCAGCTCAATTCAGGGCTCTATGGAGCCTCCAATATACTTTTACCTACCTAGAGCTTGCCTGGAAACTCTCCAGGGAGGTAAGCTGGGGTCCCCACAGGAGTCATGTGCTGCCTATGTTCTATGTATTGTTTATTTTTAAGTTATTCCTTGTTAGGAAGGAGATAAGCCTAACTAGTGGCCTATCTTAACTGTAATTGAAGATTTTAGGTTAGAAATAATTCTAGTTGCTGTATTCATTAAAAATTGTTAAAGACTCTAGATACATATTATCTCTTAGACTAGCAAACTAGCTTTACATCTTCAGCATTAAGGCAGGGCATTATCAAGAGAAGCAGCCGAAGGGACTGGCTAGGCTCCCTAATAGCGCTAGAGGGATCTACAGAATTAAGTAGGTGCAGGTGAGATACCATGTCTTAACTTGACTTCTCATATAAATAAAACACATTCTTATTTGAAGATGGGATGTGCCCATTTCATTGCACAGGTTGACATCTCTTCCTTTTGAATAGCTATTCTTCCTTGGCCTCACTACTGAATGACCTTTAAGACATACATTCAACAGCAAATCTGCCCTATAACTGCAAGCATTTTATTCTAGGCTTGTGTTTTACCTCAGCCAATGTTAGAAATATGTCTTCATTCACATTCACAGTCTAGAAAAAAATAGAGTATTATCAGCCAGACTAGACAATACAGTTGCATCTCCTTCATGCATTCAACATCTCTGTTAGATGGGGCACCAATCAAATATCTTCATGGTACAAATGTAGGTGCTCACTTACCTGCTATGCTTATCTCTAAAGTTCTAGGATCTAGTACATCCTAATTCTTGAAGGCGAATAGACTTTATTAGAGAAATGACTTAGTTAGTTTCAGAAGCACAGGTGACCTTAAAAGCGGCAAGGATGATTTAAAGACGGAGGTGGCTAAAAGGGCTGAGATGGTGCTTTATTCAGCCAGCCTTACTTGGGACAAATGATCGAATGAAATAAAGGCTCCTCCACCAACCAGATGGTACAAGCAGGAAGTTAAGAGAAGCCAAGCTTGTGTTCTCTGTGCCTGGAAGCCACTGGTGTCTGCATCCAAGCGCTGAACAAATGTGCCTTTGTGTACGCTGTGACAGCCCTTTGAAGTGCTGGCATCCCGACTGGCAACTTTTTATATCTGGCCATCTTAGAGCAGGGGAGGTTGGGAAACAGAGAGGGGACGGACCAAGGAGGTGTCGTCTAACTGGCTCCAAGCCCACAGGGTAAACATACCAGCCACCTTCTCACAGGGATTACTTTTCAGAAATGAAAAGGGAGTGTCCAGCCTCGTTTAGAATCCAAATGAGGAAATGACTCTCAGCTGTCCACACACAACAAAACAATCCACCCAGCAGAAGGGCCGAGCCTGGTGGAAGATGTATCAGACAGGATTTCCCTCCCAGACTGCAAGCCCCGGTCACCTCCAGGAATGTTTATACTGTGATATCTCCAGGACCCTAGCCCCGGGGACATTTCAATGATGCTCATGGTCTTTATTTTCTACAAAGAATTCACACAGTCTTTTCTTAAGACAAGGGCCTCTCCTCCCTTCTGGAGGGCCTCTTAATCTAATTGCACTGGAGGTCAGATGGCCTTTTGTTTTGAGTTTAGGATTGAGTTTGAAGCTCTGAGGTTTGCTTTTTGCTTCATACCTAACTTCTTGTGTGGTCTTTCTCCACAAGCAATTATTTCCTGTCTTTTCTGAAAGATTAAATAGACCACGCCAGTAGCACTCAGAGGGAAGGAGGAAGGTTGTATTCAGTTTCAAATACGTAGAATTAATCTCAAAACACCAGAGGCCTACCAAGCATCTATTCTAAGCTTTGCCGCAGACCAAGAAGATGAGAAAAGCAACAAAAAAGGAGAAAATAATAGGCGCCTGCATTGTAGAAATCCTAAAATGACAATACCCAAGCACTGAAATTACAAACAATAAGGGAATATCCAGTCACAGGCATAATTGGGTAACATTAGCTATAAGAACTGTATTTTAGATGTATCAGTAATATAAGTTTTTGGTTGGGTTATTTAGCTCATCATCTATAAAGCAGAATTCAACTTGAGTTGGTTATTAAGAAAAAAGAAAGCTTCATCTCATGAAGAGGAGAAGTAGTTAAATAAAGTAAATATATATTCTAGATAGAGAATACGTACCAACAAGTTTTATCATGGCTAACATCAAGGTGAGCCAAAATGTGAGCTAATTCTCATTAGTAATTTGGAAATTTATAAAATCAACAACAAATGAAGTGAAAACTTCCTGAATTGTTAAGGGGATTATTGCAGGATTACCACAGGAGAGGTGATTTTGGGGTTCGGGGTGGGTGTTAAGTCAAACTAGTATGTTTGGTCCCTAGACTCCTAACTATTCAAAACCATTTTCTGGAATTTACTAGTTCTTCATATCTGCATTCTTCCCAAATGGCAGCCTTGTTTATAAGGCCTAATGTTGGACAAATTAAAATTATACAGTAATACATTTAAGTATTAATAACTCTGTAAGTATAAGAGGGCATGCTTCTCTCATTTTCTTGAATATGTACTTGGTGTTAATGCAGATCTTTGCTTGGGGTGGCTTTAGACATTGTCTGTAGGTAGGAATGCCTTCCTTTCAAAGCCCTTAGAAGAATTACCCAAGCTCCCCATGTCTCTTTCAGGCTGTCGGGCCATTCACACTTCCACACTCATCATAATTATCACACATACAAATCTATATGCATACACGCTCATTTTCACAAACAAGTTTAATGTATCATGGAAGAGCTGTCAATGGAAAAAAATCAAAATGAAATTTATGGCCTGGCAATGCTGCAACATGCATGGGCAGCCCATAGATGCTGGTTCTTGTGAACTTGGCCATATTGGGTTTCATGGTCTAAGTTGACAAGGACAACTGACCAGGTCTCTTTCTCAAGAGGGCACCAGATCTCATTACAGATGGTTGTGAGCCACTGTGTGGTTGCTGGGAATTGAACTCAGAACTTTGAAATAGCAGACAGTGCTCTTAGCCACTGAGCCCAAAAATGCTAGAGAAAACAATGTTATTCAGTTTTATTGTCTCAAAATCTATTTTATAATGTTCCACTGTATCACTTCTCTTAGAGTAGTAGGCTGCATTTTCGATATCAGCTTCCAGTTAAGGAACTAAAATGCTCTACTATAGGCAATTAAGAGTGCTCACCTCTGCATTGCAGAAACATCAGCGTTAGTGTGTCAGCAAGCATGCTTTGCTCTGTTTCAAATGAGTCCTGTGGATGTTTGCCTCCTGAATTCATTTTTTATGTAATAGAAAAGCAACCCTTTTTCTCATTCAAGAGTGTTATATTAGGGCATTTCATTGATACACAACCAAACAGAATTCTAATAAATACAAGGTTTTGTAACAAAGCTAGGTGGTAGAAATAGAACTATATTTTTATAGATGGTTGGCTGGCTGACCATGAACATTTTCATAATGAGGATTTAACCATTGCTATCTGGACAATTAATAACTCTTATTATGGGATAGGAAACTATGTGCAAACCTTGTTTTTAGCCCTTTGGAAGAAAAACCACATAGTGGAAATATTGAGACTCTTTAGAATGTTGGCAGGTCAATAAAGTTCCCATAGAGATGAGCTCAGACTACAGGAGGTTAACCTTTAGCAGGGACAAGAACACCTATTTTCTTACAGGGCTGCTTTGTGTGAGCAGCCTGCTCTACAAATACCCTACAACTCCTGGCTTTTGAGATAGTAAGGTCTGGGAAAGACCTCTTTTCTGAGAGCTCCAGTGATATCAAGTGACAGGCACAGAGGCAGAGAGGTGTGCCCTAGCTGGTGATGGCACTGTGCTTACCCTTAGAGCAAGCACTCTCTACAGCTGGGGGACTGGATCAAAGAATGTGATGTCATAGTTTTCGTTTTTGCATGCATGGGTATTTTATAAAGCAGTGTCCAAGTGTTCTCCATTCATTTGGGGGAAATTTCAATGAAAAGAGATAATAAACAAAAGATAAGAGGTGCGAGTCTAGAGAGATGGCTCAGGGGTCAAGAGTGCTTATTGTTCTAGCTTAGGACCCAAATTTGACTCCCATCTCTGATGACGGGTAGTTTCTAGTCACTGAGTAAGTACGGTTCCTGGGGACAGAATGCTTTTCTTTGGACTCCACAGACACCTGCAGGTACATGCACATACATGCACATATCCACACACAATCACATACATTTATTTATGTAACAACAATTTAGAAACAATAAATATAAATCTCTTTTTTTTTTTTTTGATTTTTTGAGACAGGGTTTCTCCGTAGTTTTTGGTTCCTGCCTGGCACTAGCTCTTGTAGACCAGGCTGGCCTTGAACTCACAGAGATCCGCCTGCCTCTCGAGTGCTGGGATTAAAGGCGTGCGCCACCACCGCCTGGCTAAATCTCTTTTTTTTTTTAAAGATGAGAATTGCCAGACTGAAAATGTAGACAAGTTCTTACTGATTTGTTTAAGGAACTAATGGGAAGTAAGTACATCAGAAGCCTACAAATATTTAAGGAAAGATTAGTCTCGGGGCCCAGTTGGATGCACACTGCAGAGGCCTACTCCCCTAACTCCAGTTGCTCTCTCCAAGACCTACTGATTATAGGGAACATGGGGAATACCCCGGGAGACAGGGCTTTCGCAGAAAGTAGAGAGGTGGGTGTGAGAGGGAGCCATTCGAGGAACTTCCAGCTAAAGCTGGTGTCTTGTCAGCTCTGCCCAGCTGGGGTTTCCAGCTGCTGGCCACTTGAGTGGGCCTTTTTGGCCATGCTTGCTATTCTGGTAGGGCTGTTTCCTGCAGTGGTTTTTCTGCCTGAAGGTATCAAGTGCTCTGGAGGTAGGTCCCCCTAGGTGCAGGCTAACCAACAGTGGAGAACAGTGTCTGGATCTGAAGAAGAGAACGGCCCATGGTCAGAGCCCACGGGCTCACAGTGAGTCGCAGTGGCTGGAGAAGGTGCTGGGTCCGGAGCACCGGTATGTTCAAGAGAGAGGGAAGGAGTGCATGGTTAGGTCCTGCACACACAGGGGCAGACCGCAGCGGAGGCCACTGACGTTACTCTAAGGGGTTCCGTCCCTCAGCTGCCCTGTAGGGTCCGGCAGAGCTAGCCGTGAGAGGAAACACTGTACGCTACATCTCAAGAGAATAACTCACGAGAGGATTCCAGATCTTGCCTGTCTCAGGCCTGCTCTGTGGAGTGTAGAACTAATGGCTGGCACTCTAGCTGCCATATTGGCTTATTTTTGAATAAACAAGACTAAAAGAATTTTCATGAAAAGAAAACAATATATCAGAATATACTTTGATCATGATTTTCCCATTCCAATTCCTCCCAGATCCACCCCATCCCACCTACCTAAACTTTTGTTCTTTTCCTTCCTCTCTTAAAAAGACAAACCAAGAAAAAACAGGAAGCAAAAGCAAAACCAAGAAACACTCCTAACACAAAAACCAAAAAACAAAACAAATGACCCATAAGATTTAAAAAAAAATGCTCAAACAAAGCAAAATGAAGCAAAAAGTCCACAAAATTACCACTGGGCTTGTTTTGTGTTGACAGCTATTCCTGGAAAAGGGGCCTGCCCTCGCAGGTAGCTGATCTACCCAGTGAGATTCCTTTGGAGAAAACAGATTTTCTCTTTGTCAGCAGGTATCAATTGCAGACAATTTTTTAGTTCAGGGTGAGACTCCCTGCTTAGTTAACCCTCTCGGTTCTGGAGCCCCATACGGCTGGAACCTGAGCGGTCTGTGTTCATGCTGTGATACTCTGAGTTCACATAAGCACCAGCCCTGCTGTGTCTGCGCAGCACTGTTTCCTTGGCGTCACCCATCACTATGGCTCTTAGAAAGTTTATTAGCTTCTCTCCCATACAGATTCCTGAGCCTTGGAGGGAGGGGTTTGATCAAGGCATTTATGTCTGAGTTGGTCAACATCCCTTACTTTCTGCAGTTTGTCTCTGTGCTAATTCCCATCTCTGGAATCTTCTCTGACATGTGCTGACTGAGTCACTGAACCGTGGGTAGATCATTAGCGGTCATTTTACTGCTGTGTTCCTTTAGAACAATTGCAATAGTAGGCTTTCCCCCAAGCTCATGACCTGTCATTGGAGGTTTTACTTGGGTAGCATAAGGTGTCTAGTTGGGGCATTGTCTGCCCTATTATTTGGTGAATCTATTTACATTCCTTTAATATATGAATATGATTTAGGAAGCGTCCGCAGTAGGAGGTTTCCATATGGCTTTTCGAAAGACCTTAAATGTTAGTGGTTCCTCCCCATACCCATTCTTCTGTAGTTTTCTTCCACTCTCCTCCCTGTTTAATCCTCCTATTCTGCTTTTCCCTTTGTCTCTCCATAATGCTGTATTCAGTTTCCTCTTCACGGGATGATCCTCTCCTCCCTCCTGGTCCTTTACTAGCTACTAACTGCTGTGGTTATGTGGACAGCGGTGTACATTTTTGAAAGCTTAAAAGCTAAATCCAAATAAGAGAAAACACGCATTTTTTTGGGGGGTGGGCGGTCCTTTGTTATCTCCTTCAGGATGGTTCTCTTGTAGCTTCATCTATTCACCTGTGAATTCTATGATTGTGTTTTTCTAATATCCAGCTTCCATTTCGGATGGTGAGGATAAGGTTTCTCTCACTCACTTTCCCATCCCTCATTGAAAAGCTTGACAGTGGTTACAAATATCTTAACTTCCCACAATTAATCTGGTAAGACCTTGAGAATTCCCACAATTCTAGTGCTTTAAGTCCATTTGATCTCTGAGTCTTGCCATATTCATAGGGACCAAGAAGGTTATTGCACTATCTTGATGATGGGACAGTGGTCAGTTGAAGTTTTGGCCACTATTTGGACTAAAGGTAGGAAGGGTACCCATGTGGTCAATATACCACATGGTTTCTGGCTTGCGATGAACATGTTCTGGTGAGAAAAGAGGATCTGGATTAGTCTGCATCTCTCTGTAAGGAGTTTGAACTGGGAAAGCGAGATATGTATCAATTAGCAGCAGGAGCCAGTCTCGGTGAGCAGAAATGGTCAGAGT
>NC_022009.1:79236600-79246368 GCF_000317375.1 Microtus ochrogaster
GAGAATCTTGCCAAGTAGACTAGAAGGAGAGAGGAGACTCACAGAGTCATAGAGAACCGCAGAGCCTTGCTGACGCGGGATTCCCCTCTGTATGCCGTGACTATGTTTAATTACCATTGGTTAATAAAGAAGCTGCTTTGGGCCTATGGCAGTGGAGAATAGAGCAAGATGGGAATTCCAAGCAGAGATAGAGGAGGAAAGAAGGTGGAGTCAGAGAGATGCCATGTAGCTGCTGAAGGAGAAAGACACCTATCGTTAGGCCACAGCCTTGTGGTGATACATAGATTAATAGAAATGGGTTCGTTTGTGATATAAGAGTTAGCCAGGAATATGCCTAAGTCATTGGCCGAGCAGTGTTGTAATTAACATAGTTTCTGTGTGATCATTTCAGTTCTGGGCAGCCGGGAAACAGAAGAGCAGTCTCTGCCTACACTTGGTCAGTGGCAGGGGTCATTGGATTCCTGCTGTGCAGCCCTTCGAGTGCTGAGCAACCGGTTCCTATATATGAGGGAAGTCTGAGTTCATTTTTCCCTTCCTTTCTTTTGCCCCCTTTCCAAATCTATCCTTGTAATAGTGTATTACCCACATCTCTTTCTTCACCTGAAAGAGCCTAATTAGAGTTAACAAGAGTAAATAGGAGTAAAATACCATGGCCTGAACTGCAAGGTTCTTCTGTCACAAAGAGCTAAAGAACTTAATTTTAACTCTATTGATTCCTATTTAACATTGAAAAAGGTTGAGTTAAGGGGATTTGTTATATATAAAGAAGCTAATACATGGTTATGGTAAAGTTAGATGGAAGAAAGGCTACTCTAGCAAGAACCAACAAGGAGATGGGAATTTTAAAGAGGGAAACAAGAGTCAATTATTTTAGGATGGTTCATATAAACACTTTATATGCATCCCCGCCATCATCATAGCTAGAGTAGCCTCATTTAATAGAGGCTGTGCTTACTCCCACTGTGCAGACAGGAACACTGAGGTTTGGAGGCTTTCTATTGCATGGCACAGTGAAGTTGTCTGGGCGGTCTGACCTTGCTGTGTCTCCATTCTTAGCTCCTGGCGCGTAACAGTTCACTACTCTGTCTTTCCTTTCACTCTCCATGAGTGCTAAGTGGCTCCCGGACAGTGTAAAGGCAAATGGGTAGCATTGGCAGAACTGCTGATAACGAGCCCGGAAACCCTAGAGTCATGTCACAGAAGAGGTGAGGGCACTCTGGGGAGAGTCTCTAGAGTCACCAGTGGGACTCTTCAGAAGAGGAACGGGACGTCGACTGGCCCACACTCCCTGAGTTGCTGGGATGTAAGGCAGCCTCGGAAGCACAGCTTTCTAGTTGTTGGCATGGCTGCCGAGCCATCCACACTACTTACCATGGGTATGGCTGAGCTACCTACCTGTTGATTCATCGCTGGAAAGAGAATTATTCAAAAGATAAACTTTCCTTTTATGTCATGACTGTCAGAAGTAAGACATGATATATGCAAGAAAAGCCTGGGGAAAGCCCCTGGCAGATAGGAGGAGTTTAGTAAGTGCTGGTGACAGTCATTTTCATTATAATGCTCTCTCTTTCTCAGCCCCCAGTTGACAGGTCTAATATAGAGATGTGTTCAGTGAAAACTGGCCGGGCCCTGCTGAGGGTGGAGGAGAAAAAAGATTCTCCCTTTCTCTCCCTTTCCTCCTCTCTCCTTCCCTTCCCTCCCATTCTCTTTCCTCCCCTCCCCTTCTCTGCCCTGTTCTCTCCCCTCCCCTCCCCCTCCTATCCCCTCTCCTCCAAGACTGATAGTGTTAGTAAAGCTATGTCCATCTCTTTTGGCTCCAGTGCTTTCCCTCAGTCTTCAGAAATGAAAGCATCTAGCAGCTTCTAACTGTTAGCAACTGGTGAGAACTTTAAACACTTTCTATAAATCATGCCCCTGCATCAGTCTGTCTAGATAACACGATAGGTAAAAAACCCAACCAAACCAAAAACAACAAACTATTTTAAGGTCATAGTATTGGGGAGGGGGGGAAGGAATTTTTTCAGCTGACTACTGCATCTGGATTCTGTGAGACCAGAGGAAGTTCTGCTGTTGGGAGCGGGGGTGGGAGGGTGTCTTCTTTTTGTTTTTGTTTTCTTTCCTGAACTACCTGGTAAGAGAACTGGTATGGTAGATGGTACAACAACCTATCTCAGCATGGAGACTGAACAAGTCTACCCAGGTACCTGCCCTGCCACACAAGGCCCAGTTGGGATGGAAACACTGGTACTTGCTGAACATGTGATGTCTGCCACCATTTCCTTCCTCCTCCAAGTGTTTGCTTTCATTGAGCTACTTAACCACAAAAGTCGATTCAGCTTGTGAGGCAGGGGGATTCCTAGAAATGAGTGTGACCGAACTAGACAATGCAAGCACATCAATTATTTCCTCTTATGCACTCCGTCCTGGAGAGGAAGCAGCTGTGGCCACCAGGCTTGCATCACATCTCCCTTCAGTTAAAGAGCATGGTAGCTCCATCCTGTAGGTGGCTGTAAGGTGGGCTTGCTGCTGCAGGACCCTGGATTTCAATGGCTTATTCACCTTTGGAGTCCACATAGGCTAGGGTTGACGGTCTCACTTCTTATCTTACTAGACTGAGAAATAGATTAGATTCTAGGTCTTTGGGGACAGAGCAATCCTTGGGTACAGGAAGGAGTGGTGAACTAGGTCTTTTGTGGCAACCTCCATGTGTCTCTGTTCTTAAAGGGAAATTATAGCCTCAAAAACATTTTTATCCCTCTTTACCATAGATCAAATGCAAGGCTAGGTGCATGCCAGGTAAGCGCTCTGCCACTGAGCTCTAGCCCCAAAACACCACTTTAATTATGGTATGGTATACATTATTAATGATTATGATTATATTTCTCATGTACATAAAAGCCAACAGTTCCATTCATCCTGCCCAATGCTGTGAGAATCCCCCCTTCTTCATGCTGCTTTGCTCCTCACCACTGTGACTAGTCCAAGTTCTCAAACCACTGCTTTTCCTCTTTGCCATTTCATCCATCACCTACTGATTTCTTCCCCCAGCCCACAAATCCCTGCCGCCGACTCAGATCTCCTTTAATTGTAAAATGTCTTCTTTGTATGGGAACTCTTTCAATGCCACACCGCCCTGATCCAGTCACATATTCTAATGGTGTGATAGTGTGCTGTGTCATGATGAGGTATCCATCCAGCCTCCCTCTGGAGATCTGTTTCCAGAACCCGTGTCTTCTACTACGGGCGCTCCTTTAGGGTCTGCTGCACATCTGTTTACACGCATGCCCTGGGTAACACAGACACCTTTGTAAGAATAAGCTCTATTTCACAGAAGCATCCAAGAGTATTGTGTAGCTCTTCTCTGGTGTGGAGGCATTTCTGCGCACTCTCACAACGGTGATGCTTGTCCTCCCCACCTCAATTGTTCAAGTGTGAACTGACGAGTGTCTAGTTGCCTACCTTCACCACACCACACACAGATGTGTGCATATTCGTGCATTTTATATGCTGTGTTAACTGAAGGCAACTAGTTAACATTGCAAAGTTTATATCTAAATATTGTAATGCATGCAATTACTATAAAAAAATAATTTGCAACAGAACTATGGTCCTGCTTGCATATGTTGGCTGTGCGGATGTTGATGTAAGTGTGGGGATAGCATGGAGGACATGTATGTGAAAAAAACACATGACCAAGCTACTTCTTTCTACCAAAACGTCTTTTGTTTTTGTCAATACAATGACGGCGACAGCCACAGCAGCAGTGTGTCCATCCCAGATCCAGGCATTGCCAAGAACAGCTCTTCACTCTTAGGTTTTGTAATGGCTGACTTGATTGTCAACTTGATTGGATAAAAAAGGTAGTTGGGAATTAGCTAAAACCATCCTCCATGCCTGTCTGCAGTGGCACTTCTAGTGAGGGAGAAGGAGGTCACAGTGACATGTCCCTGGGACTTTGAGCAGCCCCGATCTCTCTCTCCTCACGTCCCTGTTGCTGTGCTGTGTCTGTCCTACCCTCCCTCCATGAAGGGCTAACAACCCTGGAGTCATGAGTTCTTCTCTCCTTAGGCTCTTTCTGTCGGATAGTCCATTACACGGATTAGCAAAGTAATCAATACAGGTTCTTTTCATCTAGAAAAGCCTCCCGTTGTAAAGTATCATAAGTTTACATCGACGATGGCTAACTTTAAAAATTGGCATCTAGCACTGTGAGTTTATACACACGTGTTGACTCATGTAACTGCCCTTGTCTCCAGGATATAGGACAGATTCATCACTTCTCGACTTTTCCTTGAAAGGCATGTCTGCGTAGTCACTCTCCCTCTGGCACGGTAACCATTGGCACTGATGACTGCGCTGTCATGGCTCTGACCCAAGGTGTGGTCCTTCTGCAAAATGTCACAGACAGAATCATATGGCATGTCAAAACTGACTTTCTTCACAGTGTATCACTCTTTTATACTTATGGATTTTAGAGTACCAAGCATTCACTTATTTCTAATAGACAGGCAACCTTTTTATATGTATGTATTTACTGAAGATGGTTGGAATTGTTTCCAATTGTGTATAGTGGCTATAAATAATGACAATGTAAATATTTGTGCACAAGTTTTGTGTGAAAATATGGCACTATTTATCTAAATACCTAGACATGGCTTGCAAGTTTATTGGTAAGTGTATATTTAAAAACAAGCAAAAAAGCAAAACCCTTCCAAAAATTTGCCAATAAGAAGCTCGTTCCATATCATCACCTATAGAGGGGTCCAGCTGTGTGTGCCTCATCACCTGTAGAGGGGTCCAGCTGCGTGTGCCTCATCACCTGTAGAGGGGTCCAGCTGCGTGTGCCTCATCACCTGTAGAGGGGTCCAGCTGCATATGCCTCATCACCTGTAGAGGGGTCCAGCTGCATGTGCCTGCCTTCAGTTTGCATTTCTTCCATTACGAATGACATTTTTTTTTACATATTTATTTCCTGTATCTAGAGAGTCTTGGTGCAGAATATGTTCAAGACTTTTGCTTATGTTTTCAATGAGGTCTTTGTTTTCACATTGTTGAATCTTGGAAGCTTTTCATGTGTTCCAAATAAAAATTCTCTCTATATTGTTCATAAATCTTTTCAACCAGAAGACGTGAAAAATTTCTCTTATATTTTTGTTCTTAAGGTTTAAGTAGCATAATTGGGCTTCCTCTTTTTACTGCTTGATGTCTAAGGATTGCAGTCTTCCTCTTTCTCTTTACACATTTCCCACATGTAATGATGAGTTCTGCCTGTGTTCCCAGAACACATAATATTCCTGTGCTGCTCTTCTGCCTACAGCTTCTATCTCACCGAAATTCACTTCAGCTTAGTAAAGAGGAATTGCCAACACTTTCCCCTGATGCTTCTTCTGACTGATCTGAAAACCTGTGTGAACACTTCTCCACTTCTCTATTTCAGAGTAAACATTGAGAAGAGAAACTATGACAGTGTGTGTGCATGTGTGTGTGTGTGTGTGTGTGCATGTGTGTGTCTACGTATGTGTTGCTTGATAATGTTTATTGTGTGAACAAATGCAATGGTCTAAGTGGGAACTAAACCCAAACTATATATTAAACTTCATCAGTGAGAATTTTTGTTATGAATATCTAACTGCACAAAAAATAGAAGGCATGATAAATAACAAGGATGGGATTGAAAAAATACTGACTTTTGTCTTTTCTACAAAATAGAAAAGTATGCTCTTCTGTTACTGGTTGTAGCAGGAAACTGTACAAATATGACCGACCTACTCAGCTGGTCTTTTCATGAGAACACTCACAAACTTTTTTCCTCTCCCGGCACTAAACTCGCCTGCGAGTTTCTCTCTCCCTGTACCTTTTCTTCCTGCAACATTCCCTGAAGAGGGAGCTAAGGATTTGGTTTGTACTGGGTGCAGAAAGTTTACTATTAGTTGAACAGGGAGCCATTCTTTATTTTCATATCAAAAATAACACAGAGCCATCAATATTTATTTGTTAAATTGGTCGTTAGACAGTTGGGGTGTTACTTTCACTGCTTTGAGTGATTTAGCATATTACGAACTGGCAGGGTGGGATCAGAGAGAACGATGCTTTCATTCACCCTGAAGTCCCCAGTCCCTGTCAGATTAGCTGGCAATGTGGAAACACAGCCTAACATTACCCAAGACCAGTATTCTGAAGCCAAAAAAGAGAAAAAAACCACTTCTCCAAAAGCGTACCAAATAAAAATATTTCAGAATTTGTATTTTGAAGATATCTGAGTAAACAGAATGAGCAAAAAGAATAGAGGCAGTCCGTGTTTTATTCTAGTATGCCCCCATCAGACCAGGTCAGGTCTGGGATACAGTCATGGTAACTGACACCCCTGTCTGAGAGCTGGAAAGAGCGCATACAGCTGCCTTCCTCCCTTCCGTCTAGACTCCTGTGCTCTTTCCCGCCTCACTGTCTTGACTGAAGATAGAAACAGACAATGGAATTTCACAATAGATGTGAGAAGATGCAAATAGGGAAGTACAATTATAATATTGGCCCAAGGGAGCTTAAATTGCATCTCCAGAATCTTGCTTTGCTGAAGTATTTACTAAACCTTCATATATATAGTTATTACTCAAGTTTTTGATGACTTATTTTTTTTTATAGTAGGACTGTTGTTGAAGACTTTAGTGGAATCTAAGAGAAAAAGAAAGACATGAAAGCAAATGGCAGCTATTAGAGACCCGGAAGGGAAAAGGGGAAAGGGTCAGCAGAGAAGAAAGAGTAAGCGATGGGGGCATGATCACGGTCTATTAATTACATGCATGTCTGGAAATGTAAGGAAACGCCACTAAGAATGTCCTCTAACATAACTGAGATTGCAATTAACCTTGATTCATTGCGAGCATTTTTGGTAGAAAACCTTTTTTGTTTATATTCTAACTTAGACTTTCAGATTTGCTTAAAGATAAAGAATATTCAAGGTAATATTGTTCTTGAAAGAATCGAAGAGGATTTGGGTGTGACATCCAGTCGTGATGTATAAACACCAGGTTCTTAGGTGTGCACAGACTTGAAACACCAGTGCATCTGATCAGCCCAAAGGGAACTAAAAATGAAGCCTCAAAACTACTGCTTTGTGGCTTAATATGAAAGAAACGGAGAACCAACCAAACAAAACCAAGCAAACCCTTATTGGTACAATTTTAAGCCTGCATGGCTTCTTATTAATTTCATGACCTCTATAGATATTTCAAATGAGAAATACACATCTGAAGATTCAAAGCCGACATCTACAGATGTGATAAAATGTGATATTTATCTTTCTGGGTCTGGGTTACCTCACTGAGCGTGATTGCTTCCAGCTTCATCCATTAACCTGTAAATTTTATAATCTCATTGTTCTTAATAGCCAAATAATATTCCACTGTGTAGAGACACCACATTTTCATTTAATTTTATAAATTAAATTATCTGTGATTTATTTTATGTTAAATTGTTTCATAAAGTTTTCTCTTGTCTCTTGGGTTCTAGGAGTACAGGCCAGTGGTGAATTACTTGTCTAGCATGGGTGGAGCTATGGATTCGGTTCCCAGCACCAAATTTTGATTCATTCTTCTTCTCGGCTTGGTTGAGAGCAATAAATACATTTGAGAAATGAAGAGCAGCTTGCCCTGTCAGGAAATAATTGGAGGTGCCATGTTTCCTCCTTTGTACAAGTAAAATGAGCTTGGCTAAGGATGGGGAGGATTTGTGTGAGGGAATGTGTGGAAGAGTAGGAAAGGTATAAGGAACTTCTTTTATTTAGTTAGTTTATGTTCTTTCTTATTTACTGCAGAAGCAGGTATAAACAGGGCGGATACAGCAATGTCTTTAGTATGGCTACTTGAGATTTGAGTATTGGCATTGGTGATTTGCGGTTGGGTCCCAATGAGCTGTGGGATGATTCTGCTGTGGACTTCATTCTATTCTCATCTTCCCACTTATGTGTCCAGAAAGGGCAGAATGATGAAGTGTTCTGTCTCTGAAGACTTCTCTGCACCCCGGTTTCTTTTCCTCTGTTGTCAACTCTTGTCTTGTGAGAGAAGGAAAGGCCAAACGAGTGCGTTGAAGTTCAGTTGGATCCCATCTACGTCCAAGGATGGCTCTGGGAGTGGAGTACAAGTGTGCAAGACTCGAGCGTGTTTGAGTGCAGGGCCAGGAGGTCGGGGCCGACAGAGTGGAATTTCCACCCCCACACAAAGCTGGTCCTCAGGATTAATTAGAAGGGTCTCTCTTTGCAATGACCAGCAGAGACTCTAGCTGCGTTCAAGTGCTGAGGAAAAGAGATGGCAGAGGGCTTAGCCCTAACAGACATTGATCCCACCTGCTCTGAGACCCGGGGATCAATCAGGAAGAGGGAGTGGAAGTAATGGAAAGAACGTGTGAGCAGAACGGCAGGGAGAGGAGCTATGAAATGCCATCTTCTGTGTGGGACACTGAGTGCGGTCAACTGTAGCGCAGTCATGACCTCGTGGGAGTGAGTTGCCTGGGATGGGCCTGCAAAACTGTGCCTGTCTGTGGGCAGCTGTGTTCTGAGAGGAGCTCGGGAGACCTTCTGCCCTGCTTGTAAACTCCTGATATATTTTGCAGGAGGGCAGCCATTGTCTTCGGTAATAGACCCACTGAGGAGCCCACCAGGAATAAGAGGACATTTCCAATGTCCTAGAGTTGCAAAGATGATCTTAGATAAAGTCACTGGGTCTACACACACACACACACACACACACACACACACACACACACACACACTCAAGTGCGAATGTGGCAAAGGGCTGGTATGGGGAGTAATATGTCAAGAAACATTAGGAAGGATAAGGGTTACAATAATTAGAATGTACTTTATACATATTGTTGAAGAACAAAGTCAATAAAAGTTAAAACGTGCATGGAATTTAAAAGGGGGAGAAGGTTAAACTACAGTTATCAATTGAGAATCTAAAGGGGTTTGGTGAGTTTTGACTGGCGTTTGGTATCAGCTTCCTGGCATCCTCTGGGAATCATCTCTACAGTGTTTGTGGTTCCATCACACCACATGAAAGATTTCCAAAGCGTCAGGCTTATGAGATACATTAGCACAACTGCGCTGTGGTGGCATGTTAAACATGTGCTTCTTTCTCTTCATCTGGATCCAGGATCTCTGCACAAACGAAGACAGATGGACCAGCTTTTAAAATGCCTCCTCTCAGTTTCCCATCCTGCAATGCCTTGCAGTTTCTAAGATTATGGAGTCTTGATTCATGTGCATTGCCCTAGCAAGCAGTGTGATGAAAGAGTAAAGTAACCTCTTGTTGCCCAATCTTGCCCATCTGGTAATTTTGAAGGCCTTGGAAAGTTCTTCAGCTGTTAGTCTCTCTGTGGGTATTTGTAGGGTAAGCACCCCACAATCAGTGCACTGCACCCCCACAATGCTTCTTCAGTTCCGTTGTCTTTAGAATCTGATTATCTATATTTCTCATAACTGCTAAAAATGCTCAATATTTTTCCACCATTTAAAGTAGGCCTCAAAAATTTGCTTTTCAGCTTAAGATATAAGGGGCTAAAGATAGGGTCATGGGTTTTCACAAAAGCTAGGTGGCATTATCCTAACATGAATACATTATGACCTTACACAAAAGATTTAACTGAAGATCCAGGAAACTTAGTAAGACTCTGTCAAGATGGTTAGATATAAAGCAGACAAGTGTAAAACATTCCCACAATTCCACAGCTCAGTCACACACATTCCCACAATACCACAGTGCAGACACAGACATT
>NC_022009.1:79246815-79262371 GCF_000317375.1 Microtus ochrogaster
CAGCTCAGACACAGATATTCCCATCATCCCACAGTGCAGACACAGATATTCCCACAATTCCACAGTGCAGACACACATTCTCACATCCCACAGTACAGACACAGACATTCCTACAATCCCACAGCTCAGACACAGACATTCCCACAATTCCACAGTGCAGACACAGACATTCCCACATCCCACAGCTCAGACACAGACAGACATTCCCACCATCCCACAGTGCAGACAAGTCACAGGTCAGCTTGCTCATGTGCCCAGTATAACTGATCCTGGGATGTTGCGAATTCCGCCAGTTCCCTCAGTGAATTTAAGCTGAGACTGCACAGGATCCCTGTCACCTGATCCTTGCTTTCACCTTAGCTAGGCACGATTTCTTCATCTCCAACCCTGTCTATGCACTTATGGTTCTGCCGTTAGCATCATCATTAGAAACTTGGACACCGTTAGCACACTGGAGTTGAAATCTCAATTGTCACCACTTGTGCAGTGTGAATGTACAAGCCAGCAGGAGGTTTTTGTTTGTTTTTGTAGGAGTAATCATCCCTGCGTATTATTGAGAAGTAGTTCCATTTGTGTCACAGAAGAGCCTTGAAAACTTCTCAGTTCCAGATTCTCCGGGTGTTTCACCTTCTCTTTATGTGAAGAAATAGTTAATCTCACTCTAGAAAGAGACAATAATAGAGGGCAGAGAAAGTCCTGAAGATCAGAGCCAAAGGCTAGGAACTCTCTGGCGGCTACCAGCCCATCCCAATGTCTGTGCTCTGAGCATCATCTGTGCTGGAGAGACATGATCTCGCTTCTTATAAACATGGTAATGTTTTAGTGTAGAAACTAAAGGAGCCCTCTGAACCTCCTTTATTTCATGGCTTTCGTTTGTTCTCTGTAAAATGATAACTTTAGCCCTCACACCTCCCTCCTTCCCTCACTCACTGAGGCTCAGCTCAGGGTCATGTCTACTCTGGACTCTCCCAGATCTCTACCTCAGGCTATGCACTCCCTTTTATCTACAATACGCCTTCTCCCCACCATACCTAGGGGCGGCCTTTTCCTCCTCAAAATTCCTTTCTTCTCTAAAGAATTCATTAATATAATATTAAGATAGTCTGTTAGGAGGCTTCAAAGACAGACGAGGCATCTTTCAGTTACAACAGAGTAGGAAATCATTTTCTTCCCAGTCTTCCTTCTGGAGAGAAATATGCTGAACCCAAGGTTCTGTCCATCACTCAAAAAAAAAAAAAATCCTTTGCAACAGAGAGACGCTGAGAACTGACGGACTTGTTGGAACCATAGAGAAGAAGGATAGACGCAGGGAACCACTATAGCCCCACTGCTGTGTCTCTCTGATGCCAGGGCAGGCTACTTTGGAAAAATCTTTTCTCTCCAAAAGTAAGGAAGTAAGGACATGAAGTACCAGGCAGGAAGTAGGGGAAAAATTGCACTAGACTTTTGTCCGCATGAGAATTCTTGAGAAAAGAGTTAAGGGAGGATTGCTTTCACCTGACTCATGGTATCAGAAGGTTTGCACCACCATCGTGGTGAGGAGGAGCAGAGTGACCCCATCCCAGCAGTCAGAGAGCAGAATGCGTGTGCTTGTATGTGCATTTCCTTTCCCGCTTTTTATTCCACTATGGGCCCTCTGTCAGATTTAGAGAAGCATCTTCTGACCCTGCATGTTGTCTTTGGCAATACTTATATGTCCTCCTTACGAAGGCCCTAGGCATCAATCATGGTGGCGACCAAGACTGCCTGTTAACTTGAGTTCGTGAACAGAAGGTATTGGATCTTAGAAGAGGGAGGAAGAGGATGGAAGAGCCGGAAGAGGCTCTGCTTACAGTGCCTCTTGGCATGGTGCCTGGGGAACAGCACTGAGAAGAGCTACCAACATTTGGGAATACTATCATTCAGTAGTAGGCTGTTCACGCTGGCTTTCTGTTTGCTATGATAAACACTATGGCCAAAAGCAGCTTGGTGAGAAAAGGGCTTTAACTGACCTTTAACCCACCACCATGAGGTCTCAGGGAAGGAATTCAAAGCAGAAGCCTAGGGGCAGGATCCATGGAGTCTGCTCTCTTTCTGTGGCTCCACTAGCTTATATTCCGGGACCACCTGACTAGACCGGACACTCCTGAACAATTAGTAATTAAAAAATATCCTACAGACATGTTTATAGGCCAATCTGATGAAGAAAACCTTCCAATTTAGGTACCCCTCAAGTAACTCTTGGCTGTGTCAGGTTGATAGATGAGGCTGACTAGGAGACAGGTTATAGTTATAATTATTGTTATTACTTCTCTAATTTTCCAGTGATATGTGCAAAATTAAGGGAGTGATTTTTCAATTTGGGTCTTTGACCCTGCTTTTTTCTTTGTCTCATTCTACCTATGTCCTGTATATTAACATAGTAAGTCGCCTTCTACCCCTGTATGTCTTGTGGATGCTTTGGAGAAGTCAGTTCTTATTCTGATGGCTACTCAGAAGGAGAGGTCTGGGACCCAGGGAAGTCACATTCCCACAGACATTCCCTTGGGCTGAATAACACTGAAGGAGAGAATCTATCTATCCAGGTGACACAGGAGGCCAGTCTGGAAGGCTGATGGATCTGTCCACCTCATACCCATTCAGGCATAATGACTAAAGGCTAGAAAGGAGTGGAGGCAATTACTACTGGTGCTAGTAGTGATTCATGAAGCAAAGTTTTGGGTTTCAGAATAACTGACTTTTGTCAGTTTTCTAAAGCACACACAAAAATGTAGAACTTCTGATAATATGCTGTGTCCTACGGAAAGAGCATGATCTCAAGTTTTAGTGAGAATGAGTATGGAACCCCAGTGCCTGTCGTCTGCCTCCAGGGTGGGTCCTTACTGGTTGGTGAAGCATTTTGGAGAATTGCAGACAATTGCAATAGGTGAAGAATTGTGTTATTAGATTCCAACAGCGTACATCGGGCCTAGAGCTGCCGTTCTTTGAAATGATTTTAGATTGTACAATGCCACATTTTCCAAAACACCCCTTTAAAGTTGCTAGAGTCTCACTCCTCATCTATGGCAATTGCTACAGCTTGGTGTGTTGAAAACCAGGTTATTACTGAGGTAGGGTAGAGGTTGTGGGGAAGCTCCAAGTGCTGAGGCTTGGAAGGAGGTCCTAAGACCGTTAGAGATACATGACTTTGGAAGAGATTAGGGTGAGCCTTACATGACACCTGAGCTCCCAGTGACCAACTCTGGAGCTCTTGTGGTCCAGCTATCCCCAGGCTTGTGTGACCACTTTGCTCTCATGAGAGTCATTTATTATAGGAATGAAACTGACCCAGAACTGCTCGCTGACTACTGTGTAAAGGGTTTCCCTCTTCTGTGAACTCCTGCTGTTTGCCAGGTGATCCTCACCAGAGTGAACCAAGGTGATTCTGGCACACTGCCCTAGATTCTCTAAACCTGTAAGCTAAAAGACCTCTTTTCTTTATCATGTTAACTCACCCCAGGCATTTTGTTACAGCAATGAAGAGTAAACTAACATAACAACTATACTAGGTAAACACTATATAGTATAGCTAATAAAATGGAATGGCCATTGCTAAGTCTTCAGATAGCAAATTAGCAAGCAGTATGACATTATCATCAAAACAATGCTGTAGATATTTGGCTAAGATTAAAATTCAAGATGGATTTAAGAAACTCTGTGTTAGTGGGCAGAGTGAGTGCATTTTCGTCTGCCAAAACATTTGTAAATCTCATTTTTGGAAACTGCTAAATAGAAGCACCAAGATAACATGCTGTGACAATTTTTCATTTCATTGAGTCACTTTTATATGTGAAGAATTGATCATTTCACATAAACAAGACATTTTCTGGGAAAGATTTCATCCTAAGTAAAATATCTCCAATGTGCAATTTCATTTTTTTGCAACGGAAAAATTCAGGATAATTAAAATCTAAGCAATATCTATATTAAAATTAAATGAAAATATTAGGAAAAATTAATGTAGTGGGTGGTAACACAAAGGCAGATTTTCCCCAGATACCAGGGGTGTCCTCTGTACTGTCAACATCTCTGTTGCTGGTCTATTAACGCCTGTGCAAGGGGGAAAGATGGAGATGTGGCTGGAGCCTCCTGAGACAAGAATGTTCCAGGCTAATCAGCCCTCCCTGAAAGAGCCCTTGAGTCTCCAGGAGCTGTTTAGGAAAACAGCCAGCCTAGGATGACCCTGACAAAGATTTTTACAACACTCCATAGTGTGTTGTGATCATGTCCTAGGTTGATTAATTAATTCAAACAGTTTAGAGCCACCAAGACACACTGCCTCGTGCCTTCTGAGAGTCCCTTCTCTCCTCACCGTCTTCTCCTTGTGTCCTTATTTAAGAAAATATCACTTTTTCCAACAGCGACACTCTTGAGAGTCAACATTTAGTGGCTGGTGGCAGCAGAGTCACTCTGTCTGGCAAACATGAAAATGATGCTTTGTGGTTTAGGCTGTCTTTAACATCTCACCGGAAGTTAATTAAAATGTGCTGTAGTTTTGTTTTGTTTTTTTTTTTAAGTTTATTTTATCTGCTTTCATTTTAGCCCGTAGTGAGCGATGCCAGAAAATTACCCAGTCCATGGTCCTAACTGAAAACCTGGACGGGCACTCAGACATTCCAAACCTTAAGTGAGGTGAAAGCATTCTGGGATCTAAATATCTTGATGTGGAAGAAGTCTGAGGAATCTCAAGGTTTCCTGTCTTAAAACCATAAACAAGTGAGCTGGCAAAGCCTCACTTATTTCTCTGCATTCTCGCGGAGCTCAGAGGGTGTAGCCTAGACTAGGGTGCCAGCCAGCAGTATCTTGGGATTTCCGAAGGTGTCCTCATCCTAAAAGCATGTGTATTAATAAATGTCCTGATTCCTTCAGGGAGCTGCAGCTTGCTTTGATCAAGAGACTCGGGTCTGTACTGTTCTTCCGAGTTGGTCGAGCGCCAAGCCTTCTGCCCTGCAGAGACAAGGCAGAGGCAGTGGCTGTCCCTGAGTGGGAGTACATCCCCAGCCTTTTTCACTGTGTACCTTGGGCGTCTGTTTTGATGTCGCCGCAGACCAAATCTGCAGTTGCCATTTGAACAGCAAGGCTAGCGTGGGATTTGTCAAACCAGCGCAATCTGCATACCCTAGCTGAGATCTTCCAAGTGCTTCTGCAAACAGCGCTCTTTCCCCGGTCTCTCTCTCGTCCAGTAGTTGACGCCCAGGAGTGGGATGCATCATTATATAATAAAACTGGAAATACTCTGGGGCTTCAAGTCGGAAGAAGTTAGAAATCGCCAGCTTGTCCCCCACCCACAGAGAAGCCTGCCAGCTAAAGAAGGTCAAATCCAATTTCTGTCTTCAGGGCTTACCCTGGCAGATAGACTAGGTAGGACATAGGGATGGGGAGCCTGGAGTCTGGAGCCTGGTTCACGTCCAAAGTCAAAGGAGAATCAACAGAAATCACAGAAGCAGGAAGGGTGAGTTTGAAGGAAGCAAACCCTAAAAGAGACCCCAGGGAAACAATTTCAATCAAGGGGTGGTCAAGCCAACCATACTGCTTAAGAACATCATAAAAAAATGGTTGTATTGTGGAAACTGATTCCAGAATAAAAGTCATTTTGTGAACACTTGATTGGGATTTCTAAATTTAATCATTTTCATCTGCAACAACAAATGTCCAAACCACATAAGAAGCTTTGGCTGTGCATATTTGAACAGTTTTCCCCTTTTCTTTCTGTGTACCAACATGTTTCCCCTCTCGTCTTGCGATGCATTAGAACCATGTTTCCTACTGGCGTTCACTCGCCCGCTGGCATAACGGTGATCACAGTGTCCAAGAAGAGGACTCCTAGTCCACGTTCGAGCCTGAGCCTCCACAGCTGCTCCTACAGTTGTCCTTGGCCAGGCTGTCTTGACCCCGGAAGCCTCCATTTTCTTATCTTTAACATGTAGCACTGGGCTGGAGAGATAGAGGAGAGATGGCTCAACAGTCAAGAGTTCTCGAAGCTCTTCCAGAGGTCCTGGCTTCATTTCCAAACACCCATTTGAGTGGCTCATAACCGCTCACAGCTCTAGCTTTAGGGGGCCTGATATCCCCTTCTCGTGTGCACATATGTGTACCTCTGTGTGTGTGTGCATGTGTACCTGTGTGTATGTATGCATGTGTATGTGTGTATGTACGTGAACCTGTGTGTGTATATACATGTACTTGTATCCCTCATACCTGAGGGTACTGAGGGGGACAATTGGTCTTTGGGCATGAATTGTAAAGCATGTATAGCTTTAAAACACCAATGCAAATATTCTTATAAAATTACCCTGTCCTTAGAAGAAAAGTATTTTCCCTTAATTCTGGATGTATCAGAATCTCTGAGAAACAGAAGCCTAATCGTGTCCACTACAGAATTGCCTAGAGCCAGCTACACAGCACTGTGTCGTGTAGGACCGAAGAGCCTAGATTTCATTTTTTTTTTCTTACCATAAAACAAAGAAAACCTATGCAACAATGAAAACCAGCAAAGGAGGCTTTTGTAGGTACTGGCTAAAGATATCTCTATGGTGATCATGGTGATGCTAGCAAGAACGTTTGCATGAAACCGTGCACCTTAAACATGTGTTTTCTTTATATACCAATCATGCTTCAACAAAGCTCTTAAAAGAATCCACAAGTCTTGCTTTACTTAAATCTGTGATTGTCATTCGGCCTGTGAGGGTCACTTACATTGGAGATGTACAATGTCACTGTCCCCTACAGATTTCCTTCTTTTGTAACATTGGAGATAAGTGTTCATGTGCCAACACATGTCCCTGCCACATTCTTTGCTTGCCCACTGGGCAAGTTCAGACGGAGAAGGTGAAGTCTAGCAAAGAGCAGCAGGACAGCGGGAAGGATATTTGCCTAACCATCCACACGACTTGAACGCTCCCTTGGAATCTGCTGTGTGTCTAAGATACTATCTTCCCCACACATGTGACTGACCTTTCTCAAAACCAAATATTATTCTACAAGGAAATGATAAAAAGGAAATATTGCTCTCTCAAGTATTATCAGATTTGCGTGTTTCCAAAATTTATAAGGCTGGTTTTACAGCTTGTACACTGTCCCACACCAGGCATCTGGTGGCCCATGGGTTTGGCTTTGAAGATTTGGGGAAGACACAAGACTGTTTCTAAGAAGTTTAAGGGTGGTTAAGAGCTATAGGAATGAGCATTTTTCTTTGTTTCTTAATCATATTGAATTCACACTGTTTGCATTGTTTAGTGGTGCTTATGACTTCTCCTGAATGGAAACAGGCATTCATCTGCTAAGATTGCTGTGATCTGAGATGGATTTGATTGAGCATTGCAGTTGACCAGCCTGTGACATTAGCTCCATGGGGCCATCTTCATATGGAAATTGCTGTCTCCTTCATGACAGCACTGTGAAGTGTCTTCTCCAGAGTTCCAGACCACTCTCGTTTCAGTCTCGGGCACCCCTTCTTTTTTAGATGTTTCTCTGTCATCATTATTTCTCTAAGTCCCCATTCTTTTTCTTCTCTGTTTTTCTATTCTTAGGACAGTTTTAGTAAATGATGAATCAAATATCACATGCACACCGATGGATGCCTTTCATTCTCCAGCTCTCCCTGCCTGCTGGACGGCTAAGAGTTTGCTTGGAGACACTCTAAACTCAAAGGGTCTGATACACAGCACATATCTTCCACAGTCCACCTCACACGTGTTTCTTGTCCTGTGTCTTTCCCAAAGTTCTTTGGCATGATAGAATCTACATCAACCTTTAAAAGTCTAGGCTGTGACAGGATCCCGACCCTGCCTACAGACTTTCTCCATCAGGAATCTTCCCAAATGTCCTCTCCATGGTCAGCTCTCAGATGTTCTTCCTAAAGCATGCTGTGTGATGCTATCCCATGTGTTCCATTGGGTTGACTTTGGACCAGATCTTTCTAAACAGACCCTTGTAGATCTTAATGTTGCCTAAAGCAATATAACATTTGAATAATTATTAACAGAAAACCATTCCCTCTACCAGACTGTCTCCCAGGAACACAATGAAGCCGCATCTGTTCTCATTAACCAGGAAAACAAGCAATGTCCCCAGCACATGGAATGATCTTGCTGGATCTTAGATATTGAGTGAGTGACTTCTTTGTATCTTGCAATGCCCTGCACCTTCAGTCCTAACATGTTTTTGCTTCTCCTAAATTAGATGTCTTCCCAATCTGTTTTTGTAATCACTATTCTCATTGGTTCTGCTTAGAAGAGTACCTCAAAGCCTTGCCTACCATCAGCCCAACTCCACTTAACCAAACTCTAGTGATATTGTCTTTAGACAAATATGGTAGCTATTCACTTTTGCTTTGGAATCATTGCCATCTTTAAACTAAATGGTAATATTTTCACAGTTCTCATCTGTCAGAGTATAAAACCACAGCCTCGGGTAGCTAGGCACACAGTGAGCTGTCATGAGAACATGATGCAATCACTTTCTCTGACTTAGAACTCTGCCTTCTCAAGTAAGGAAATTCTGGTTTAATTTTCTAGCACATTCTTGTGTTTTCCTCTAAGCACCTTTTTCATCAGCACTAGTCTCAGCCTGTGACATATATATAGGTCATCTTTCTAGAATTGTCTTTGGGTCTGCTACAGCTATGGGCTTGAAGAGGTTTGTGACAAGTATCCCCACACCAAGTGTTGATCTTACCTTTTGGACTAATCCCAGAATGACCCATTTTATTGCTTTCTACCTTTCTGTGATAGAGTGCTCTTCTAGATTAATTTTAAAGATATTGTTTTTATTTCTAACTCTGTGTGTGTGTGTGTGTGTGTGTGTGTGTGTGTGTGTGTGTGTGTGTACAGTATCCTCCCAGGCCAGAAGAAGGCATTGGATTCCCTGGAGCTGGCATTCCAAGTAGTTTTTTGAGATACCTGACATAGGTACTGAGAACCAAAGTGGAGTCCTTTGCAAGAACAATACACAGTTTTAACCGGTTAGTCATCTCTTCAGCCTCTGGTTCCATTTTAAATACATATTCCTCTCATGGAGAATTTATTTTTGAGTGACTGAGTTGGAAGACATATTGAATATCCATTTTCCACATTCCAAATTAAGTCTGTGTTGCTGCTCGCCTGTGTTCCTAGTCTGAGTTTAGCACTGAAGGTCTCATTTGGAGATTAAGGCTGTAGACGTCAACTTTAGCGTCTTCTAAGCATCATGCTGTGGGGCTTACTAGAGTCCTGACCAAAGCTGTAATCCCAGCAGCTTCTTAGCCAACAGAACTGAGCAATGGGCAGTCTAAATAGAACAAGTATCTCAATGTGTCACTGGTGGAAGAGTGCTTGACTATTGCGGTCCTGAAGACAGGTTATCTATTGGTATTAGAAGTCTCAGTCTGGAGCCCGGAGAAACAGCTCAGTGAGGGAAATATTCGCCATGCAAGCATGAGGACCTGGCTTCGGGACCTCAGCACCCACATAAAAGACAGTTATGGTGGTGTGTACCTTCAATCCTAATGATGGGGAGACAGAGGGATATGGATGCTAGAGAAAGGATGAGTACCAGGTTCCCTGAGGACCCATAGGCTGTAAGTAGTTTCACACTGAAAGTTGGGCCCGGTAGAACTCCCTATCTGCATCGTGCTGACTCGCTGTTTATGCTAGATTGATTATCTATATTTTCAAGTTAAACAGAAGTCGTACTTGTCTTTGCAAGATCTTTTGGCATCCTAAATGCCCTTAAAGATCTATCCTAGGTTCTGCCATTTCCAAATCTCCATTTTTTCTTTTGTTTGCATGCACTTCCTGCATTACACAATCTGAACAGTCCTGTATGGAATTGTTGATATCATTTATGCAATCCTGCTGCAGTAGGAAGCTGTCTCAGTATAATACATTGAATAAAACAAAGCTATCTTTGATTTTATAATCATTGTATATTAATTGTATATGTTAGTGGGATTTCCTGTGATATGTCCAAGGATACACTGAGCACCAGTCATGTCTATCTGCCCATCCATTCTTTTATTTTTCTAGACTAAGGATTAAATTTAGGTATTCATGCATGCTGGGCTAAGGCTCTACCCATGAGCTTTTCGATTTTTGGCTCCCTCATCAAAAGCCTCTCTAAGTCCCTGAAAACCCCTATCAATTTCTTTCTATCTGTCTTCCATCCTTCTCTTTAGTGATTACCCTTCTGTCCCATGTAGGTTTCCTAAGAGTGAGGACATACAGCATTTGTTCTTCTGTGTCTGGCTTGTTTCATTCAATATAATAGTCTCCAATACTTCCCATGTTGTTCCAGATGGCAAAGCTTCATTCCCTTTTTATGGCGGAGTACTGTGCCAGTACTCAGACATTTACCATATTTAGAAAATATCATGAATCCCCTAAAGGACATTCAGATTGATCCTTCATTTTGACTCTTGCAAGAAGTATTGAGATAAACATTGGGGTAAAATCTTTTTGATATGAAGATAGGATTTTATTTCTGCTGGATATTTAGCAGTGGAATCGTTGGATCATGTAGCAGTTTCTTTGGCTTGTCTGGTTTCTCAAAACGGTTTCCCCACAGTGGCTTTCCTGGTTCACATCCCCTCCAGTGGGTTTAAGTGTCCTCTGCTCCTAATCTTTCCAGCATCTCATATCTCATACCTTCTTGATGGTAATGGTTCCCACTAGGATAAGACGGCATCTTGTTATAGTTTTGACTTGTATTTCCCTTAAGATTGGTGAGATAGAGTGGCTTCTGTGGTTGGCTGGTTGTCTGTCTTCTTTTGAGAATTGTGCATCTGTTCGCTCACCCATTGTTAACCACTTTTTGGTATTCCTCTTCTGAGTCCTTCTACACTCTGAATGTCTGCCTGTTGTCACACATACCGTTTGTAAATACACCGGCTCACTAGCTGTAGCTTGTTTCTTAATCCTGTTGTCTATTTCCTTTGTCATGTTGAAGAGGCTCATTCGATACAATCTCATTCATCTCATTTTAATCTTTGCATGTGTGTGCAGGGTTATCTAAAATTCTCGAGAGAATGGGGATGTTCTATCGGGAACTCACCAAGGCCAGCTGGCCCGGGTCTGAAAAAGCCTGGGATAAAACCGGACTCGCTGAACATAGCGGACAATGAGGACTTCTGAGAACTCAAGATCAATGGCAATGGGTTTTCGATCCTACTGCACGTACTGGCTTTGTGGGAGCCTAGGCAGTTTGGATGCTCACCTTACTAGACCTGGATGGAGGTGGGTGGTCCTTGAACTTCCCACAGGGCAGGGAACCCTGATTGCTCTTTGGGCTGAGGAGGGAGGAAGGGGGACTTGATTGGGGGAGGGGGAGGGAGATGGGAGGCAGTGGCGGGGAAGAGACAAATCTTTAATAAATAAATAAATTAAAAAAAATAAATAAAATTCTTGTTGCCAGCTCCATCCAGGCTCTTAATGTGTTTCTTCTACATTGTTTGTGCTAGGTTCATATTTAAATTCTATGTTTTTGATTCATTTTGAGTTGTGTTTGTGCATTATGAAAGAAAAGTTTGGTTTTTCTGCCTCTTCATATTCAAATTTCCCAGCGCGATTTATTGAACAGACTTTTTTTGGTCTCCACTGCATGTTTAGATACCTTAAAACAAGACATTCTTGCATCGTACTAACAGAGTCAAAAATGGAAGTTGGAGCCAAGATCCGCACACTTTCTCTTGGTACCTACTAATTCTCTCTATGGAAGTATGCTATGCTTCCTGGACAAAACAGACTCATGGGATGAAACAGACTCAAATGTTTAGGTCAAGATAAAAGAGTTTTATATAAGACATTAAAGACTTTAGCTCTGCCCAGCTGAAGATGAGCTCTGCTTGCGTCTGTCTCCATTTCTGCAAAATCATGGAAACTGATATTCTGTAGTGTTTCTGGTTAAAAATTTTATCTAATATCATCCTATAGTGCTCTATATTATAATGAATGTAAACAACATAATTTTATTTTCATCCAAACTTCATATAACTCATTGGTTATTTAAAATATTTTGCTATATTTTAGTTGCAAATCCTCATACTTGGAAATTCTTATGTCCCAGGTTTGGCACACATCATTTATAGGCAGATCTACTTTCGATAATGCTCTTCCTTCTGTCCTGGAATTTAGCCCATCCCTGGAATTACAGCCATAAGAAGTGAGCAAGCTAACTGTTCTAGCATGGAAACGTGAGACCTCGTTTGTGATAATGTGCCTTGACTTGTCTTCCTTCTTTCACTTCCAATAATATCGTCATGCTGATGCATCTGATTGTAATTAGCATGAGCAGTCTTAAGAAATGCTTTACTGGACCAGAAAATGTGGATTAGAATTTAAGCTATTGTTTTCTTCCAGACACTGGGGCCAGGCCAAATGGATTTCTGGTTCTTGGACTGCGCTAATCAGTCTAACTGTGGGCATGGGTTGCCAGGTTAATTCCACAGCTAGATTTTTCTCTTTTTAATGGCAAGAGCATTTTCTTCTATGGTGTCAACTAGAATGAAAGAATTATTTTGGGGGAAGGGTAAAAGACAACAACTATAAGACAGCAAGAAAAAAATCTTTTCTCTCTGATTTCTCCATCTGCTCCATTCCTTCCGGGGAAGCAGGGTGCAGGGGATTCCTCTTGCCTCATTTCTCTTTTATGCAGATAGTGGAAAGCTGAGCCTGAAGATCAATGCTCATTTCCCACTCATGAATTATTCATAGCAAGTGGAACGGCAAGAGATAGATAATGTGAAGATTGATCTCCAAAGAAATGCTAACTCAAAAAGAGATTTGCTGGACTCTCTTAACAAATCAGCGGTAATCAAATTGCATTTGACCTAGACTGAATGCTAGTTGTCCAGACATCAGAAGCCCATGAGCAGTATCTCACATGGGGTACTGGTTATGGCAGAGCCTTATATGGCAGACCCATGTGAGAGATCTTCCGTGACTGGAAGCCTCTGAGAAGAGCTGGTGACAGCCTGTGGCTTCCCCTGGCATAGAATGACTCCTTTGTGAGGAGTGGGCCTGCTCTCTCCCTAGTTCAGCTTTCAGAGGAGATGCCACTGATGTTTCTGGTGTTTACGCACTGGGAGTTAAACCTTGAAGTATAGAACCTAGTGCGTGGATACTAGGGACCTTCAAACTCAAACTGCTGTGCATTTTGAATAAATTGCTAATTTCTGGAGACCCCAGAGAGTGCTTGACTGGACTCACGTTTACTCCTAGATCCTACTTAACACAACAGCATTGCCTTGAAGTTATTGCTGCCATCTGTGTTTTTGGATGTGTTTAATTTTATGTAAGGAAATAAGCAATCCATTGTATGCCATTTTGTAGGCTCTTTCACGGTTGTAGACTTCAGGGACTTTAAAAAAGCTGTGCACACACATGCACATCTGTGCTTTGTGTTCTTATTTTGAAAAATGGAAAGGAAAATGAAAACTGGAGAACAAGCAACACAGAGAAGTGGGATAAGGAGATTTAATGAGAAAAACGAACACAAGGTGGGTAGATAGAAGGTGTGTACATACCGTGAAAATAAGTGAAACAAAAATTCATGTATATTTAGAGTTCATAATGAGTACACTTTTTGAATTTTAACCTACAGAATAATCTGGTCATTAACACTTATAGAAGAGGCACATTAATATCAATACAGATATTCTGGCTAAAAGTGCTAATATGTGGTTGGGGTATCAGAAATAATGCCAGCTCAGCTAGGGCTAGGAACAACTTTGGTGAATAGGAACAAATCCTCTGTAGACTTAACAGTTTCTAGGTGAACAACCTCAGAAGTTTGTGGGACATGCACAGAAGTCTGAAAGTTCCTTGTGTGTCTCGGCTGAGCTTGGCAACATGGGCAGTGTTAGCTGTGTTGGTTGCTTAGCTCCACAGGGTGCTCAGGCAGCCAGGTCATGGTTGCAAAGATGACGCCCACGGCAGGTAGCACACCACTTGACCTTAACTAGGTTCAGGGGTGCTTTGCACTGCAGGAGAGAATATGCATACACACATTTCACAACTTACCATTTCTTTTGAGGTTTATCATGAAAAACAAAGGATTGGAATTAGGTCCTAGCTAGACCAATCGTCTACTAGTCAGGATTCCAATATTGAATTTCAACAGAATTTCTTAGCATTGAATATGAGATAACACTAAGCTCCTTGACTATATAATAACCATTGCCCCTGAGAGGCATACCCAGTGCACCACAGACACGTTTCGGGAGAAATACCACAGCAGCTGCTGCCTCTGGTTGGCAGTGGTCACTCACAAACCCAGGACCTTCGCTATATTATTGTCATGATCTGCCTGTCAGAAGACACCTGCTAGTGGCCACTCGATCATTTCCCATCCATTTGCAGCAAAATAAGCATTGTACCTGATTAGTGAAACCCAGCAGTGATTCTGTTTACAATGGCAAAGGCCTCAGGAATGTGCCTGCTAAACTAGGTAATTCAGAGGCCAGAGCCCAAGGTGAGAATTCGTGTGCTGTCGGGGCATACTGAGAGGCACACACTGAAGGATGAAGACGAGGGTGAGGCTGAAGAGAGGGGCATACTGAGAGCACCATGAGGAGATGAATTTCTGCTTAGATTCCGACTCAGAACCAGCTCAGGAGAGATGTCCGTGAGCACGGTATACTTCCGATGGTCTCCTGCTTTGGAATTTCAGCTTCACCAAGGTACTTCCATCAGACTTTTGAGTTGTATAAGCCTGGCCACGGGTGACCACCCCAGAAGCCAGATCCCACAGGGACAGTTCAGCTAGGTCATGATCCGGCGACAGTGTCAACACCCGTAGGAAGGGATGTGGACTGTGTGGTCCCATCCTTTCTATCTCCAGGGTGTCTGGGGACTCACAATGGAGGATACAGAAGTAGGGAGAGACTTTGGGAGGAAGGAGCAGGGGAGAGGATCCAGCAAAGCTCAGGAGGGTTTTGTGTACAGTAAGGTTTGGGGGTTTCTGTTCAAAGAGAGCTGTTTCCACAGCGTGGAAAGCTAAGGTATAGGGAGAGTCTCCAAAAGTCAGGAGACAGAGCCCTCCTCCACCCAGCCCATTTGACCCCACAGTTAGAGTGTCTCCCTTCAGGTTCCATCACAGTCCCGTAAGTTTTACTCTCTGGTGGAAAGAATCACAATTTAAAGGTACCAAGAGCAGTGCTGCCTCTGTTTTTATCGCTTCTGCGTACTTAGGAATGGATGTGGTGCCCAGCAGAGTGTAGGGTTGGAGAAAGGGTTATTGAACGGACGAATGAAGTAATGAGTGAATACAGATAGAATCATAAGCCAAACAATAGCATAGAGGTCATTCTACAGAATAAAATAAACAAAGCAATCTTTAGCCACTGGAGAAATTTTCATAAAAGAAAAAAAGGGCCTCTGGAATGTTCCTTGGCCCCCTAAAACAGAATAGAAACACCTGTGACAATAAAAAAGAGACAAAAGCAAAGACTTATATACAGAAATGCTTTTAGTTTGTTGATAAGATGGTGAAATCAGTGTTCCACAAGCAGTCTCTCTCTCTCTCTCTCTCTCTCTCTCTCTCTCTCTCTCTCTCTCTCTCTCTC
>NC_022009.1:79262471-79273731 GCF_000317375.1 Microtus ochrogaster
ACACACACATACATAGGAGGTGGGGGAAAAGTGCATTGATTTCTGTTGAACTCATTATTTTCTTGACTGACTGTCAAGATGTTATACTGGAGAGAATCAAGCCTAAATTCTTTCAGGTCAGAACGTCTCCTGAGAGACATTTTCCTTCAGTGACCTGGGAAACTGAACTTTCTCAATGGGATTAGTGGCATTGGCTGTTTCAGATCGAAACAGGATCTACCGGCCCACACTAGCTTTGCAATCGGCACCATCTACTTTGTGGTCACTGCTAAAGAGGTAGAGCTAACCTAAAGAGGCAGGAAGTGACATTAGGCCGCTTTCTGTTCCAGTCCGGCCTAGAGATGGAGGCTGAGATAAGGAAAGCATTGCAACTTTTCTGTAAAACAGTTCTTCTTTCCTGTTGAGCCAGGGCTTTCACAGAAAAGCCAAAAGGGGTGTTATGGCCAGCCAGGTTGGCTATTTCCCTAGTACCGTAGGTTTGAGATGACTGCAGATCCATCCCATTTAAATCAGCTATACTCTTGCTAACGAGGGAGAGCAGGATGGAGAAAAAGGGCATCTCAGAAACCTTAATCCCATTTACCAAAATACCAAAGCAGTCTGCATGTATATCACATAATTATGTCTGAGGTAAGCTTAGGGAATGCAGTCATTTGTTCAGGGTTGTTTTTCCATTGCAAAATCTCCAAATAGAATTATCAAGTCTATCAAATGTTAATTTGTAAAGAAAAACAGAATAGCTAACCAGGATAATTAGATTTATATTATAAATAGAGTATTATCCTGAAGGCTTCCATGTCTCCAAAAGGAAGCATGACTGAAGAGTTAGTTCGGGGGTCTTAAGAAGAAACGCTACACTTGTCTACACTTTCCTACCAGCTACATGCTCGCTCGCGCTCAGGAAGAGAGTTAGGTGGCCTCCACTCTCATGCTCAGGGAGAGGAGCGTTAGATGGCCTCCGAACTCAGCACCATAGATTTTCAGCAGGAGGCATTGGCAGCTGGGCAGACAGCCCTGACTTTGTTCCTGGTTCTCGGCTGTGGAGTGTCTCCTGTTGGAACCTCCCCACCTCCAATTCATGTCACCGGTAGGAGAGCACAGCCTGGCTTGAAGGACAGACAAAAACACAGCTCTACCCTGCCCAAAGGGCAGACAGATACTGGTGCGCTGACCGGGCCTTCGGGGGTCACTGACATTTCCAGCGCACAGGCAGGGATATCCCTTATCATGTGGGCACTGATCTGAACGTAAAAAGGCTCGCGGTTCCTCCAGCTTCTAGGCCGCCTAGAGCGTTTACCCCACATTCTGTCAATGCTAGCCTTTCTCGTTTTCCATGCCCACTGTTTCTCTTATAACATCAGCTATAATTTGGAGAAGCTGTTCTGAGGCAAAACTAAGTTGCTTCTGTATAAATTTCTTTATATTGTAGGTAAGCGACAGAGCAGGGCCTGCTAGTGCGCCCTCCAGTGCGCAGCACAGCGGTGTGTGTGTGTGTGTGTGTGTGTGTAGGGGGCAGGGACTTGTGAAGAGATTGAAATTATGGTGAAAGCTGCTGCAGTCTTTTTTTTTTTTAAAGATTTATTTATTATGCATACAACATTCTGCCTCCATGTATGCCTGCACGCCAGAGGCAGGCACCAGATTTCTTTACAGATGGTTGTGAGCCACCATGTGGTTGCTGGGAATTGAACTCAGGAACTCTGGAAGAGCAGCCGGTGCTCTTAACCACTGAGCCATCTCTTCAGCCCGAAAGCTGCAGTCTTGCTTGCTTCCGTTCCCTGGCCCAAAGCTCCCAGCTCAGCCCATCACTTCCGTTCCCTTTGTTTTTGCTACAGTTTTGTCTGTGTTTTATACCAATAGAAATGTCCAAACATGAAAAGAAACTTCATTATAGTAACTGACCTGTGTCACTCACATAGCCTTGAAGATCAGCAGGTGATTGGGTTGGATTTTTGACTAAGAGAAAACAAACTAAAGGTGTTTATTTTTGTCTTGTTACTTTTCTTCATTACATGTGGCTAGACACCATAGGAGTGTTGCGGGACCCCAGCCAATAGCTGCAAAAAAAGAGCGAGGAGGGAAGTGGCCACTTTTTTAAAGAGAGAGACCACGCCCCAATGGGCTGGTATCTCAGCGGCTATTGGCTGGAGGAGCAGAAGGACCTCCCGCAACATAGGAGTATATATGGGGCATACAGTTTCTAAAGGTGAGTCCGTAACTATCGCTGTGGGGAGCATGGCAGCAGGCAGGAAGGTACGGCACTGGGGCAGTAGCTGAGAGCTTGCATCTTGGCCACAAGCACCAGGCAGAGAGAATGAACTGGGAATGGTAGGGGCTTTGAAATCCCAAAGCCCAGCCCATTGCCATGCCTACTCCAACAAGGCCTACTCCTTCCCAAGTAGCTCCACCAGCTGGGGAATCATGTATTCTAATATGTGAGCCTGTGGGGCTTACAATTGCCACGTTCAATCTGCCACACCCTCCCTCCTGCTTCTGTGGATCCCTTCCTCCCTGTCTTCTGTTCTCTTCCACCCCACAGGCAGGCTCCTGGTCTGTGCTTTATGCTGCACTCCTTTCTTTTTCTCTGTTGCTTGTTTAATTTTTAAAATTATGTTTATATACTTAGTGTGTGTTTGTGTGCATTGGTGGGTAAGAGTGTGCCAGTACACAGTTCTGGAGCTCAGAGTACGACTTGTAGGAATCAGGTTTCTCCTTCCACTGTGGGTGCCAGGGGTGGAACTCAAGGTATCAGGCTTGAAAACAAGTACCTTTACCCACTGAGCCATCTTCCAGGCCCCCTTTAACTTTTCAGTTACTCTTTATATAAGTTTATATAAAATATAGTCATTTTAAATTGTAATTACCAGATATCTATAATCTTATTGCTTAGCGTGTATCTTTAGCATCTTCTTTGGCCCTATATGTACAGATAAAAACATAATACATGCAGATTAGCATCTTTGTTTATCAACAATGAAGTTATTTAGATATAATAATATGTGATAGGTATTTCCCAGGTAATGAGTAATTAATATACTACAATTTGTATGACTATATTCTTCCATTGGATAGAAATTTCTTTTAAGTTTAACCAATCCTGCTTAAAATCTCAGATACTTAGGTTGTTTTGTAATATTATGCTATCATAAATAATATGGAAATACATATTCTTAGTTAAAAATTTTACACTTACCTCTAAGAATTATCTTTATGATAAAGGCCCCAGAGAGGAAAATTTAAACCAGAGTATAGATTTTTATAAAGCTTTATTGACAAAACATCTTCAGAAAGCATATTTCCACCTTAAAAATTTTATTTATTTTTTGTGTTGCAGATTGAACCCAAATGTCATGTTTGCTAAGCAAATGCTCCACTGCCTACATCCAGAACCTAAAGCCTCATACCCGCTAGGCTTGTAGCTATACTGTCAAGCTACATCCCAGGACCTAAGGTCTCACGTCCACTAGGCTTTGTAACTCTACTACTGCTGCGCTAGACCCCAACCCAGAAACGTGCACTTGTGTTGCTGTGTATATGCCTTTTCTTTCTTATGCTAGGAAAATTATACTACTTTTAATGATAACATTTAATAAAGAAAATGATAAAGCATTGAGTTGTTTCTTATTTATTTGATTATGCTTAACTTTATTTAATTTTATTCTTTGGCTATTTATGTAGACTATCGGTTCTTTAATATATGTATAAGTATGCTGATATTTATAGATATTTTAACTTATTCCATGCTGATCTCAGCATAGATATTTTTAACGTTTAGTATAGTCAGATTTACTAGTAATTTCCTTTTTATATGGTTATAGCCATTTTAAACATTATTCGCTTGCCAGGAGAACAGATGACAGTTGGATACATTTTCTTTGGTTTTATTTTTTACACGGCATTGTTTAATCCACTTGGAAATTATTTGGGAGACTACTGTGTGGTAGAAACAATATTTATTTCCTCGAGATTAAATTTGTTCTTATGCTTTATTTGATTGTTTCTACTTGTGTGATCATTGCTTGGCATGGTAAATCATTAATTCAGGTTTCATTATGTTTGACGTTTTCTTTGAGAAGCAGTTGGTCAATAGATTCTAGACCCTGTAGGAAAATATGAAAGGCAGTAGTCAGTTCGTTTCTTTGGGTCTTTGTCAAACTGGTTTTGAGTTACAGAGAGAAATACTTAGGTAGTAACAAGTACCAAATGCCTGTCTCACTCTACCAGTGCCCAGAATATCCATTGCTGTCGATTTTACTTCCAGATCTCTAGTGCCATCTCTGCCACTCATAGCTCATGATGTGATGTGTGCTTTATAGATATTACAGACAGACCACAGGCCTCTGAGTCTACACACAATGCCCTTTACTGTCCCAGGTTCATGAAGGCACAATTGTAAATTGAGTCTTCAAGAAGCTAGGAACATTGCTTAAAGCTTAAAATATAGATCCAGAATCCATTTCCTGCTCGGCATGTTAAAAATCAGGAATAGATTTTCAAATGTTTTTTTCACATGAATGAACAATGCGGTAGCTGTCTATTGGTGAGCAGGCTGACTACAGTTCTGTTAGTACCCACTGAGCTTCCAGCACATAAGCTCTTGTAGGAATCAGCTGTTCCTTTTGATATTGCCAAGTTTTGACTGGAATGGAATTCTCTGTGGCTGAGACACATTTTTTAGAGGGAAGCAGGAGGCATAAAATCATTTTTTTAGTATTTGTACCCATTTTCTTACATTAATATTAGGCCATCATGAGTTGTAAACCATAAACAGTGGTCTCTCTGTGGCTTTCCTGTTGTCTGAGAAGATTAACCTCAAGCATAGGCTGCAAAGAACCCATTTGCTTCCTCCAAACTTTAGCAAGAGCTGCTCTTGCCAAATGTGACCAGATCAAGAGAGATGTAACTCGGAGACGCAGTCAGCGTGAATGGTAGAGGCAAGGCAAGCACATGGCACGGGTCTCAGGCTCTTTATTTGGAAGACAGGTAATAATTACTAAAAGTATAACATAGAAAATGCTTCTAAAACTCCAGAATAGTCATTTAAAATGAGGAAGTAGCTTCATGTTACCGAGAAGGCAGCTGTTTTCCATAGGGGTTTAGCAGGTCTAGTCTGGTTTACGGCTGGTAAAGAAGCATTGACTCAGATTTCTGAATGCGGCTCTACGCTTTCCCTTTTATTGTCTGAAAATCCCCACAAAACCCCAAAGAGGATGCCAATGTGCTTGACAACAGATGGTGCTAGTGGTAAAGGTTTAGCTTCCGAGAAACAGTATGAATACTTCCATTTAAAACGGAGCCCATTCTCTGAAAGGGAGGTGTACTGGTTGATTTTGTTTTTGTCAGCTTGGCACAAGATACAGTCATCTAAGAAGAAAGAATCTTAACTGAGAAAAATGCCTCCATAAGCTTTGCTTGTAGCAAGCCTGAGGGGTGTTGTCTTGACTAGATGGGGGGATCAGGTCCAGTCCACTGGATCACCTGGACAGGTGGTCCTGCTCTATAAGGAAGCAATCTGAACAAGTCCAGAGGAGCGTGCCAGGACGTATCCATCCGCTTTAGCTTCTGCTTCAGTTCCTGCCTCCAGATTTCTGCCTGGAGCTCCCGCCCTGGTTTCCCTCAGGGACGGAGGGTGGCTTGGAGGGTATACGATGAATCGCACCTTTTCATCCCCAAGGAGCTTTGGTCATGATCTCTATCATAGCAATATCAACCCCAACTAAAACAGAAGGATTTCGTAATGTGAACTCTAAACACCGTTCAACTTGACCAAGTAGACCTGTTAATGAAACTTGACCCATTTCATAATGTATAATAATTATTCTCATTTTAAACCATATATTGAAATATCTCATTCAATGACTCCCTAAAATAATCTTAAAAATGAATAATTTATTTGTTTTTTACTGAAATTTTGGAGAAATAGAATTAAAATATATGATGGAAGAAGAATTACTTAGTAACTTCAAAATATAACACAAACTTATGATAATAGAGATTTGCATAATGGAATTAATTTTGTGGGTATATTTGATAATAAAAATAGTGATAGACAAATAGGATATTGTGATTATATAGCATTATATTGCATGATAGTAAATATAAAACCCATAGCTATTTTATTTTATGTATCCATCTCCCCCAACCCTTTAATAGTCTATGCAGCTTCAATACCAATGCTGTCCTCTGAGTATAACAGTTATTACCATCTTAGTCAGATCAGTTGTGATTGTCAGCAAGAGACCATCATGATGGGCCTACAGATATTTCAGTTGTGCTGGACTGAATGAGAACACCCCATAGGCTCATGCATTCAGATGTTTGGTTACCAGTTGGTGTAACAGTTTGGGAAGCATTGGGAGATGTGTGTCACTGATGTCACTGAGAGTGGGCTTTCAGATTTCAAAAGCCAATGTCTTTTCTAATCTCGTTCTCACTGCCTCATGCTTGTGAATCAGAGTGTGAGCTCTCAGCTATTGCTCCAGCACCATGCCTGCCTGCCAGCTGCCATAGTCCCTGACACAATGGTCATGGACTCACCCTCTGAAAGATAGAAACCACGGCACAATCTAAATAATGATGTTTCGCAGTAGACTCTAAGAGCTACCATGGTTCGCAGCTTTGGATCAACAAGACTTTGGGTGGGAAGTATTTTAAAAGCTACACCTATACTAAACATGAACATGCTTTCTTTTCTTATTACCATTCCCCAAACAAAACAGCACAACAACTATTTCACACAACATTTTCCTTGTACTAGATAATACCAATGACCTAGAGATGATTTAAAGAATATAGGAGAACATGCACAGATTATTATCTCTGTTACTTTTACATTTCTGTAACAAACCATGATGATCAAGACAAGATATAAAAGGAAACACAAATTTGAGGATCATAATTTGGTGGGGAGCCTGCCAGAAACAAGCGGACATGGTACTTCAGCAGTATCTGAGAACTTAGATGTTGAGACAGCAACCACCAGGCAGAGGGAGGGACAGAAGGAGGGATGAAGGGAAGGAAGGAGAGAGAGAGAAAAAGAGAGGGGACCAGGTGGAAGGAAGGAGGGACAGAGGAGGGAAGGAAAAAGAGAGAGAGGATAAGGTGGAGGGAGGGAGGGACAGAGGAAGGAGCGGAGGGAGGGAAGGAGAGAGAGAGAGGATAAATAATTTCTATTATCTATCTATCTAGACAACTGGGAATAGTATTGCCTTTTGAAACCTCCAAGCCTACCCCTAGTGACATCCTTCCTCCTACAAGGTCACACCTGCTCCAAAAAAATAATTCCTCTCAAGAACCTTTCCAAACAATTCCACCAACTGGGGACCAAACATTCAAATATGACCCTATGGGGCCATTTTCATTCGAACCACCTCAATGATGCTATGAGCACTGTTTGCTTTAAGGGACTTGAATGCTCACAGACATTAGTACACGTAAGAGTTTCTGAAACTAAGCCCTGGGAGATACGGGGAAGCTTCAACCAAACGACTTACAGTTCATCTGTTGATGCTTTTAGGATAGAATATGTGTTATCCTTAGTATAATGAATGAAAATAGATGGTTTTATAGATATCAGATATAAATTTGCATGTAATTAGGCTGAAGACTGTGGCTATGGTAGAAACAGTAGTGCTGGTAGAGCCTGGACAAGGTGCACACATGTCTGAGCATAGTGTCCAATCACAGTAAGCTTGGATACTTAGATGACTCTTTAGTGATGAACAATAAAGCTCCCAATAATTTTTAAACAACTTGTCAACACATCCTAAGCCATAGTTTCCTCTCCTTTTAGCCATGTGACCTCTATCAGAATGATCTCTCTTATCCTAGTGAATTCACCAGACATCCTTTTCTTTACCTGAGCCCTCTCAACTCTTACACTGCCACCCTCTGACCTGGTAATTCTCTACCTTTTTTTTTACTTTATTTTTTTGTCCTAATAACTGAAGATACTAGACTGGTTATTTTGAGTAATTCTATCTAAGTTTGATGTTGGCCAAGACTGAACCAATCTGAGTGGTACAGGGATGATGTTATAGAGTTCTGCATTCCAGACCCTCAACCAAGCCCCAGAACTCGGTCCTTAGAGGACAGGGTGGTGCATGTTTCCCATGTGACAACACGAACTTTTCCAGTCATTTATCCCTTCATGCATCTCACCTGATATGCAAATGAAGAAGAGGAAAAGAATGACGTTGCCGACAAGAAATACGGCTGAGCGCCTCCTTGCCTCCAAATCTCCTGGTTACAGTGTAGTTCCCCACCTAATTTATTTACAAGGCTCTTCAGTTCCCTAGGAAAGCAGCCATCAGGATTGATTAACATATCCTTAACTCTTATCCAGATTTCCTGCTCTGCTAATCACATGCCTTTTATATGTTTGCACTGAGACTGAAGATTCGTTTATTCGGGAACAGGAAAGGATGTTCTAATGGGTGGTATTTAGGAAGGAAGTACGCACGGTTCTCTGAGCAAAATGTGGCACCAGGATACATTTTTAGTGGCTTGATAGCAACACGGAAACGTACCCCGTTCCACTCTTGCTCAACTGAGCACTCACCTCTGCCCCTCGGAGCACGTGCTGCTTTGTAGTTTGCACAAGAAGAAAAGAGACTCAAGAGTTTTTGTGATACACAGAAATGAAAGACTTTGTCGCAATCTTAGCTGCAGCAACCTCCTTATGACACAGGTGGCAACAGGCTGTTTCATAGACTGTTGGAAACAGTGACCACCTTGCTTGATCAGGTGCTTTTATATCACAGAACTGGGCCTCAAGGCCTCCTGTTTTATATTCCTCTCTAAGGCTGGGATTAAGGGTGTGCACCACTACCACCCAGTTTCTATGGCAAACTCGTGTGGCTACTGGGATTAAAGGTGTGTGTCATTGTTGCCTCGTCTGAAAGGGTGGCCAGTGAGGTGGGATTTTCCTCTGTATGCTATATTATGTTTTATTACCATTAATAAAAAAGCTTCTTTGGCCTGTGGCAGGGCAGAATGTAGGTAGGCAGGAAAACTAAATTGAATGCAGGGAGAAAGAGCGTGGAGTCAGGCAGCCACTAGCCAGCCACTGAGGAAACAAGACATGTAGAAAATGAGGTAATTCCCTGGCCATAAGGCAATACCTAGACTAATAGAAATGGCTTAAATTAAGATGTAAGAGCTCCTTAAGAATATGCCTAAGCAATTGGCCAAACTGTGTTTTAATTAATATAGTTTCTGTGTGATTATTTGGTTCTGTGCAACCAGATAATGGAAGTGCAATTTCAGTTTACATAGCTCCAATGCGGGGCTAACCCACATGGCCCTCTGCCCACTTTGGGTACAGTAGCTGAGAGCACACCAGCAGCTCAGCACTCCCAGCCTGGGAAACCTGCTGGGTTGGGGCTACTAGACATGCATAGACGAGAACATGGCAGATTCCCACCACTATATACAGAGATATTTCCAGGCCGTGCAGAGTGTTGCATGGCATTTTGAGCTTTTACTCAGACAATAAGGGTTTGTGTGCTGCACATTGCTTACAGAGTTGAAATGGTGAGCACTGCTCCCACCCAGAGGTCCCAGAGCTGGTGGCCAATGTACCTCTGCCATATTGAAAGGCCAAGAGATGAGGAGTCAGCATCCAAGGCTGCTGCAACCAAGCTGCTTATGATTTTAAAAGCTCTCCTGCTCAAATAATAACCACAAATATGCAATAAAGACAAATTCATATAAAAGTAAACCTCTAAGTGGGTCATAATATGTTTTAAAATGTACACAAGCTTAAAAAACAAAAATGGGTATAGGTAATTATAGAAAGAAACAGTTTTACAAAATAAAACAAAGTCTTTAAGGAAACAGTGAAGATAATATAAAAAAAAGCCATGTAAAGATAAAAAATACAGAGAGAGTCTGGATTACATAAACTACTATGTTTACTTTGAATACTTTGACTGTTAATGAACGGCAGAGAGACATTTGATTGCGGGGGCTGCTAGGCTAAAGCAACATAAAGTCACCTTGACTTCAAAATTTGATCTAAGGATATGTTACTTTGAAAAAGAGGTTCTACTTTTGTTTCCAAAAAGAGTGGGAACCTGAGAATTATTTACAAGCTAATATGGTGGAACAAGTCCCCCTGAAAGATATTTATGAACCCTAAAAATCCTTTGTCACACAAATAGCAGGGAGCAGTTTGAAGGAAACTATGTGCAAACTCTCAAAATGATTGTCTATAAATGTTTACTTTCATCTTAAATGGGTTGGTTATAAATGGCTAATGGTCACAGTCAATTTCTAAAAAGATAAAGGGATATAATGTAGAGATGAATTCTTTGCATTGGTATGGATCTTGGTCTATTAATACAAATTTAAGGTCGATTTTGTTACCCTGTGTATGTGTATTTGCTCCTGTTTAAGGTATTGTGTTTGTGCACCTCACTTAAAAATGTAATGTATAGTTAAGAAATACAGGTTAATAGTCATCTATAGTAATCAAACTTTTAATTACATTAGTTTTATTTTCTAGATATATGGAGATACATTTCAGTTAGATAATCTTCAACACTTCAAAGACCTACAGGATATTTGTCTGCTTCTGGCAGCACCAGTTACTTCAGAGAGGTTGATTGGCATTTAAGAATCTCCTTATAGAATTTGCCTTCAATGTGGCAAAGCTAGCCATTTGGGCAAGAAACTGCTCTTGGCTGTACTGCTTGATGGTATGCTGTATAAACTAGACATACAGGAATGAAGATAAATGAAATTTACACCCTGGCAATGCTGAAGCATGCATGGTCAGCCCGAAGATAGCAGTTTTGTTGAATTTGTCCATATTGGTTTCATGGTCTAAGTCGATGAGGATGACTGATCAGGTCTCTTCCTCAAGAGGGCACCAGATCTCATGCAGAACCCATAGAAAAATGACTTTTGAACTTGCCAAAAGAAGGTGAGACAGTCCCTCAGGGTTCCTGCATCATGAAAGAGTCTGCCAGATACAAAAGAAGGTGACTGACAAACTGCCAATATAGACAAAACAGTCTTTCAAATTTCCTGCTTCATGCAAAAGTCTGCCAAACACTATGTTCCTGTAGGCTGAAGATGGATGCTCCAACATTACAGAAGAACTTTGGGTGACTGTCCAGGCAGTGAGACGTCTCTGTCAATTCTAGAGTTTTGGAAGTTGCTTATAATGTACTTCCTGTTTATGTAGGCAATATTATATCCTTTTGGGTTCTTTGATGGAATTAAAGACAGATAGTTTTCTTAGTTATAATAAAAG
>NC_022009.1:79273831-79288857 GCF_000317375.1 Microtus ochrogaster
TTATAATGTACTTCCTGTTTATGTAGGCAATATTATATCCTTTTGGGTTCTTTGATGGAATTAAAGACAGATAGTTTTCTTAGTTATAATAAAAGATAAATTAGATATAAAACGTTAGCATCACAAAAATATGGTAACTGTAATTCTTGATTAATACATCTTTTGTTATATGCAATTTTATTATATTAAAGTTAAAACCTTACTTTTTATTTAGACATAAAAAGGGAGATGATGTGGGATTCCATTCATTAACATAACAAAACATGTTTCATTATCGTTGGTTAATAAAGAAGCTTCTTTGGCATATGTAGGGCAGAACATAGGTAGGTGGGAAAACTAAACTGAATGTAGGGAGAAAGAAGGTGGAGTCAGGGAGATGACAGTCAGCTGTTATGGAAACAAGACAAGTAAAAAAATGAGGTAACACCACAGCCTTTGGGTGATACACAGATTAATAGAAATGGGTTAAATTAAGATGTAAGAGCCAGCTAGGAATGTGCCTAAGTACCCTAACACTGTTGTAGTTAATATAATTTCCATGTGATTATTCGGTTCTGGGCAACCAGGAAAAGAAAGTGCAGTCTCAGTTTACAGACCAGTGGGACTATTTTACTCTCTGATCTGCAGGGAAGTTTATTTATTAAAATGCAAATGAAATGTCAGCTACTGGGGGAAGGGCTGTCAGTTTTCTTTAGGTAAGTGGCCTCTGAGAGGATGCTTCCGTTCCAGCACGTGGTTCTACACCCATGCACATACAGACAGCACTAAGTGCACTAGGTAGGTTTGAGGGGAAAAAAAAGAACACATGAAGGGGAAAGGGTGTAAATGGAGACAGCCCTTTCATTCCTAACTAGCTCTTACATCTTAAATTACCCCATTTCTATTAATCTATACATCACCATGATGTGTGTCTTACCAGTAAGACTCTGCCTTCTTTCCTCCTCTTTCTCTGCTTAGATTTTCCCCCCTGGCTATATTCTGACCTGCCATAGACCAAAGCATCTTCTTTATTAAACAATGGTAATAAAACATATTCACAGCATACATAGGGGAATCCCACATTAGTTGGGGAATGTGAGGAAGAAATTAGAGAGAAAACAGGGAAGGAATTGGAGAGGAAAGAATGGGGGAATGGATTTGATCAACATCTGTCACATGGATGTCTAAAATTCTGGGACCAACACAGAGCATGGATGTTAGCTGTGTACTTCCCTGTCTGCTCATTTTACTTCCTTTTCTCCAGTTCTTCCTTTGTTTAGACCTTCCCTTTTCTGCCTGAGGTCAATGCCCAAGGAACCACAAGCCTTTGAATTTTTGTCTCAGCATCTACTGAATCAATCTAAGAAAAACACTGGATTTTGTTTCTACTTAGTGTAGAGAAGAAAGCACTTTCTAAATTCAAATATCCTTTTAAGAGATTATGTTTAAAATGCGTATGGTGGCCAGTTTTAATTATCAGTGTGAGACCATCTAGAATTTCCTGGAAAGGGAGTCACACTGAGGGATTGTCCAGGTCATGTTGGTGTGCGGACCAGTCGGTGGAGATTATCTTCATTACATTAATTAAGGTGGAAGGACCTACCCATGATGTGGGGCACCACTCCCTGGGCAGGGGATTCTGAATAGCATGAGTGGAGAAAACAAGTTTTCTTCCAGCATGAATCCCAGCATGCCTATGCTGCCTAACTGCTCTCTGCTCTTAGCTGTAGTGTGATATGATCAGCTTCTGCAAGTTCCTTGGCTCCCCTGCTAAGGTGGATGGTAAGCTGGGCTTGTGAGCCCAAGAAGTTCCTTTTCCTTGTTGTTTTATCACGTGGTATTTCATCTCAGCAAAACAAAAACAAAACGATGACAGAGATCTTATGCTATTTCATCTCTAGTCAGACTATGATGTGGGGACCAGTAACAGAATTGGTTAGGACCTTATTGTTGGGACCATTTGAAGTCCTGGCCTCCAGCTGCTCTTCCCTGCTAGAGATCTTTACTTTCCTTCTGATTTGAGTTACTGAAAGCTGTGTCAAAGTTGTTTACTGGCTCTGCTTCATAAGAACATGTTGCCTTGCCTTGAGGATCAGAGGATAAGGTTTTCACCTGTTGGCCCACCTGACTATGTTGGGTATATAAGCCTCCGTGGTGCTATTGAATAAAGGGCTTCTTACCAGTGACTAAAGGTCCTTGTCTCTGTCTTTCTGTCTGTGCTGTCTCTGTGTGTCTTTGTGTGTTTCAATTTCCAGCCCCTTTCCTGAAGCTTGCGATATGTATGGTAGTGCATAGAGCGCAGACAGGCGTGGTGTGCTGCACCTTATAGCTGGTGACCAAGAGATGTGGAACTCTCTTTCCAGATATACCAAGGTTGTTACAATCTTGATGCAGGAACGGCTATGATTACTTCCATGGCACTCTCACACTGTTGTGCCGATTAAAAATCTCCTCTTGGAAGGAAAGTCAAGGTGATCAGTCATCCCTGGCCCCACTGAACGTCACCTTGCCCCAGCTTCACGTCTCCAGGCACAGTGTTACAAAGGCCCTTGGCCAGAAGGCAAGGACCCTGGTTTATTCTGTTATTCTCTGTTCTCTCGGATTCTAGGAGGTGTAAAGTACCTAGGCCATGGTGGGAGGTTGCCTGAGTTGGAGAAGCCAGTCGTGCAACGTTCTTAGGATTCAGGCCAGGATTAGGCTTTTGGTGATGCTACTGCCCCAATCATTTTGCTTCTGTAAGGGATCACAATAGACTTGGTTCACCAAGCTGAACTTAGAGGAATATTTCCTTTAGTTTGTTGTTTCCCTTTATATTTGTAGTGAAAGGACTAAAGTCCTGAGGAAATGTCACACAACACGAGGACAATCTTGAGTTCAAGACTACTCTCAGATGGGCATAACCATAGGCCATGCTGTATGCTGGCAACATACCTGTGTCCATCTCCTCTGTGAGCTGTGGTCTGTGTAGATGTATGTTTATGCGACATGAGGTGTCTTATCCCATGTTGGGGGAAAATGGCACTATGACTGCGAGGAAGTGGCATCTGTCATAAAAACCGTTTTTCCCCTCGTGTGTATATCGCAATCAGCAAGTACTGAGATTGTGCATGAATATCTACATTGAAATTAAGACCAGATCTCTGAAGTAGAAAAAAAAATAAAAACATGTTTGTTCATGTGTTCACTACCAAAAGAGACCCTTTAACTTTAGTTAGAATAAATATAAGGACGTAATTGAAAACGTTGAAGTTACGAATGACTTGTGGGTTTTTAGGAATGTGTTACATATTTTGTATTTTAAATATATTTGTTTTTAAAGTGTTTTCTCTTACAGCCCTCAGCAGGGAAAAAGAACATTTAGTTATGTTAGGTGCTATGGATATTCATGGAAAATAGTTACCAGTGTAGCTAAAAAACATGTCTCCAGGAACACTGTTACAAGGGCCCTTGACAAGAAGGCAAGGAAGCCCTGGTTTACTCTGTTTCTATTTCTCTCAGATTCTAGGAAAAGGAGTGATATAAAACCATCAATTACATAAATGTCCATGAAGAGTCAACTGAGAAATTTATCTTCTTATTTTCTTGGATTAGGATACATTTCGGGTTTCTTCTTCTCTTCCCAATAAGAACACAGTTTACAAAGTTTACACAGCTCCATGTAAAGTAAACCGTGCAGCAGAAACACAAGAGGGTTTCCTTCTATCCACACAAACAAGTGGATTCATAGTCTTACATGACATTGATCACAAGAGATAAGAATACCACGAGCAACTTAAAAACAACTGGAACAAAGGATCTGATTAGAAATGACAGTTGTTTGGGAGTTTAACTTTGTAGGACAAAGGCTAGCTTTTGAGTGTTTATTTTAGGGTTGGGGAGTTTACATTATAGAGGTATTCTCATCTCCGTTTCTTTCATTGAGCCATGACACACTTCCTGGAGATTTCAAGCCGCTCTGTTTTGCAAGACAACTTTGCATTCTGAAGAGGTTTCCTGCCTGATTTAATTCCATCAGCCAATCACCATGGAAACTCTTAGTGTCGTTTCCTCTTCCTGGAATGAGGCATTGACTCTGTTTCAAATAGAAATTTTGGCACAGAAAATAGAATAAATTTCATAAAGTAAACTGTGTGTCCACAGGAATGCCTTTTAGAGTGACCTTCTGGATGGAGAGAAGCCATACACATATCATCACAGAGTTGGGAAGACAGAGTGTCCAGGTGGCAGCATAGTTCACATCAAAACAAACTGATACTGAAAGACTTAATTTTATTAAGGAAGAATCCAACAACAACCCTTTGTCATAGATTAGCCTAATTAAATACAAACAAAACAACCAATGATATAACAATGCTAACATTTTAGAAGAGTGATTCATCTAAATTTCTCCATGTTGTCTTAAAGTGTATGAGTTTGGATAATGTAAACAGCTGAGCTGGAAAAATAACTTATATAGTGAACCGCAATACAACGAACCAACGTATAATTTGCCATAGATTTTATTTGTAAAGAGCATTGTCAAGCACACAGGAATGTATTGGGCATACTGATCCATTCTGTTAGGACCTATTCTTTGAGACAAAGATGCAGGCAGGAGTAGTCGGATACGGCCATGAGAAAGAGGGGTGATTGTGTTTAGCATGCTTACTGCAGTCCTTAGTTTGTGTCTCCATATTATTATTAATTGTCTACACGAATGCTCACACAGATGCTTATATGTCTGTATATTGTACGTATATAGACATGTGCCAATCAGAAGTACGTATCGATAGAAAAAACCCAGTGGGTGCTGAGAGAAAACCCATTTAGACAACAGCTTCACTGAAGTTAGTTTGCTGTTCAGGACTATTTCCTGTAAGGATTAGACTTTTGTTGAATGTTTGAAAACCATGTGGAATTATAATTCGAGATTTCTACCCAAACTTATAGGTGAGGTGTATTTTCCCAAGTCGTACAAGGGGAAGGGAGTCAAAATTGTGACTCCTCGTAAGCCTCACTGGCAGACAACCAACGTTTTGGATGACTTGAGACATTTCTACGGAGAACTGTTGATTACGATTCTTCCATCAAGCAGAGGCCATTGGAAAGCAGTATTGTCTTTCCCATAGTCAGATGTCTAGAAAAATGTGCCAACTTCAAAGAGCTTCATTAGAGTTTACATACATAGAACTTCCTAAAAGGAACACGCATTTAGCAGATCTAAGATGAGTAATAAAATAATTTTATACATTCTAAATATTGAAGTTATAGTATTTCAGAGTGCTGACGGTAATTCTGGGGGATCTACTTTGATTATTCGAATTGGGGGAGCACAGGATCCCTTCAGGCGCACTGCGGCTGTAGGCACTCTGTGAAGCTTGTCCTCGCTGTTGGAATATCACATGATGACACAGCAATAAGAGCTCCTGTGGCCGCCGTTGCTGCTTACTCTCAGTGTGGCTGACTCAGCGAGCCCGATATAAATAAAGCAAGGTTTCCCAGAGCTGCCTTTCAAGTTCAAACACATGCCCTGTGCAAATTGAGTTCGTATTTTCTTCTGGAATCATATTTCTGACCCCACTTCCCACCATCCTGTAAATGACAATCCAAACGCATCATATCAAAGAAAGCACGTAGGAACTCTCTGCCTGCCCTCTGCAGTTATGAGAGGCTTGGAGAAAACGATTAAGGTCCTAACACTGACTTACATGTTTGACGGAGGAATCTCCACTTTTATGAGCTCCTTACCTAAAATGTTACTTTCCTATTATTTTGTATCCTTGCATACGGTACAGATCCTTGTCACTCTCCTTCCCTTCCCCCCCCCCCCCCCCCCGTCTCCCAGGTTCCCTTTCTCTCCCCTCCTTCCCCTCACCTCTAACTTTCCTCCCCCTGTCTTGACTGCTCAGTTCTTGGGTGAGTTCTGAGAAGGTGGGGACATTTCCTATGACACATTTTTGTCCTTTAAGCTTCACTCAGCCACTGAAGCAGAGATTATTGTTTCTTTCTCTAAAGTATACAAACATTATGATGGCTTAATAACCAGACTCATGGCAATGCAGTGAACCTTGTATGAGTCACAGAGGATTTGGCCAAAATGAATATACTCTGACATAGATGTTATGGTTCTGGTTCTGGTGAGGGCAGAATAGAACATAATAATCTTGATACATTAGAACTTTTCCCACTGGGGAAACTCAGTCATGAGACAAGTATCCTCTGGCTACACAGTAATGAAATGTCCACTAGCTGGACTTAAAATCTATATCCATGTAACTTAGACTTTGATATATTGGCAGTTAGTATGCTGTGCAAGACCATCTTCTCTATGCTCTCCCTGGTCTTCTCTGTCCTCTGTCACTGTCTTTTCCTCGTTGCTTTGATCTTTCCTCTCCTTTCTTTGCTCCTCAATCTCTTCGCATCGCATGTGTTTCTTCTTACCCTAAATGTCCGTAATGCCGCTGTATTTCACATTTCCATTGGGAATCACAGAGCACCTTGAAGCTGTGGCAATTAGCAACACTGCTTCAAAATTTGTGTTTTTAATGACAGACAAAAACCTTTGTATATTGGCTGTACAAAGTGATTTGTCTCTGGACGTGACTGGCCACCCATGCGGTCAGTTGGTGCTAGACAATGTAAACTGGAAAGTTGTGGCCCATGAGCATCCATTCCAGCCATCTTCTCCATGTCATAAAAGAAGTAAGGATGGTGGGGCAGAGGGCAGCACTGAACGCTTTGCCTTTGCTTGTGGTAGATAATGGATAGGACGAGAGTGGCAACAACAGCCTTTGTCCTCCTCTGGTAGACAGACCCTGGGGACACAGCCTGAGATGTCCCTCACTGGTCATCTCTCTTTCACACTACCGTGTCATCCCCTACAGTCCAGTCTCTCATAGCAAGATTTTGCCCTGCATCTCAGTTCTCATCAATGTGATGATATATGCTGCCTTTCCTATGGCAATTGGGAGAAATTTAAACATGCTCAGCTATTAGAATTAAATTAATTACAGTATTTTTATTAGCTTAAATTAAAATGTTATCTTAAACTAATGCTAATGTTTTTATAATTCCTACCTGATACACTGGTTTTAAGGTTCTTCCTAAGTTGCAAAAATGTATTTCTGATAGATTTCTTGAAGCAAAATCAGCCAGTATGCTTTGAGAAATAACTCCAAAGCACATGCGTTTTCCCTTATCTTATTAGAGCGGGGTGAAGGCTGTTTCTCAATGAAAAGAAAAAACGGTATGTCTTGACAAAAGTTGAAATTTAAGATCTGATTTATGAGTGTCTTCAGGTTCACAGGTACAACTTAATAGTAGCAATCTAGTAAATGCCAAAATAAATTTAGTTTGGCTCATAATATTTTAAAAATTAACTTCTTGATAAGCTTTAAAAAGGAAACTATGAATTTCTGGCCTGTCTTGAATAATTGTAAGATCTGGTGATGGTGGAGTCATCTTCTCACATGGCAACCACCAGCTAGTACCAGGTACCACTTCCCTTTCCCACTCAGCCTATTCCAATTATTCTCACTGCTGACTGCGTCCTGTTAGATAATAAGGAAGTCTGTGACCCTGGTGTAGACAGTTTCCCTTGGAAGTAATTAACAAAGGCTGATGTTGACCCAACGTTTGGAAGTTAATCTATCAGTTTAAAGTTCATGTTTGTATTTCTTATGTGTGACTATGGAACTGCACTCCCTAGTTTTAGAATGATTGAATGATTGGTGTTCCATAGAAACTCCATCTTTAAGATTTATTTATTTTATTTTTTGTATACAAGTGTTTGCATGTATGCTTGCAATGGACCAGATTCATTCTTGGTGCCCACAGAGGCCAGAGGATGGTGTTGCAGCTTCTGGAATAGAAGTTACAGGCAGGTGTGAGTTGCCATGTGTGTCCTCTCTTAGAAAAGTAACTGATTATATCCATGGAGTGATCTTTCTAGCTCCAGAAACCTCCACTATAATTTTTTTTAAAAATTTTATTGTATACTATGGGTATCTGTCTGCATGCATATCTGCATATCACACTCATACCTGGTGTCTGCAAAGGCCATTCAAGAGACTGTTGAGTCCCCTGGAACTGGAGTTAAAGACAGCTGTGAGTCACCCATGGAGGTGTTGCAAACCCAACCTGGGCCCTCTGGAAGAACAAAAGGTGGTTTTAACTCCTGAGCCATCTCTCCAGCTTCCAGAAACCGCCTCTGAGCTGTGGGCTCTCCTCAAGGCACCTATGAATTCCAGAACACGTCATACAAGAACCAGATTTTTTTCTCTGTACTTTAGATTATTAGAGTTAGGTTATTTTAAAGTCCTCTAGTATAGTAAGGAGGAGAAGCAGGCTGCGTCCAGACACCCAGCTAGCTTAACCCCTGAAATAACCACACAGAAATTGTATTAATAATTACTGCCTGGCCCATTATCTCTAGCCTCTTATTGGCCAACTCTCACATCCTGATCTAACCCATTTCCATTAATGTGTATTGCCACTTGACTGTGGCTTACCAGCAAGAGTCTAACCAACGTCCGTCTCAGGCAGAAGAATCATGGCATCTGCCACAGTTCCCTTCTTCCCAGCATTCTGTTCTGTCTTCCCCCCTACCTGAGTTTCGCCCTATCAACTAAGCCAAGGCAGTTTTCTTTAATAACCAATGAAAGCAACACAAATACAGAAGGGCCTTCTACACCATTTCTAGGTTTTCTGTATAGTTTTATCTGCCTGGTAGGCGAATAGGCTTTAAAATTAGCTGGTGGTTTGATCTAAGAAAATAACTTTCATGGATGACACCTCTGCTGAGTCATTTCCTCTCTCACAACATGACAATAATGTTTCTTTACTGGACTGAATTTGCATGTTTACTAGTCAGGGTTCTATGAAGGAACAGAACTTACAGAATGAATCTCTCTCTTTCTCTCGCTATACATCTATACATATGTACACATATATATATATTATTTTATGTATATGGGTGTTGCCTTCTTATATATTCATTTACCATGCACACCCAAACTGTAAACCATTATAATAAATCCCCTTTACTTATACATATATATATTCATATACATATATTCATATGACAGTCAGTCAGTGGTCCAGTTAGTTCAACAATTGCTGTCTGCCAATGGAAGGTCCAAGAATCCAGTAGTTATTTTGTCCAAGAGGCTGGATGTATCAGCCGCTCTTCAGTATATGCCAGAACCCTGGAAAAGTAGGCCCTAATGCCACGAAGGAATGGAAGTACGAGCGAGAGAGAGCGAGCACACAGGCAAAGAAAGCAGGCTTCCTTCTTCTATGTTCCCTTTATACAGGCTGCCACCAGAAGTCGTGGCTCAGGTTAAAGCTGGATCTCCTCTCTCCCAAGATCCAGACTAAAGGTGGGTCTTCCCATTTCAAACTATTAATACAGAAAAATCTCTCAGAAGTCTACTTAGCCACTTGGATTTTAGTTAATCCTAGATGTACTCAAGTTGACAACCAAGAATAGCCAGCACAGAATGTCTTTATTTATTATTCCTGGAACTACTCCATGGGATCTAAGTGCAGTCCTGTGTAAGAAGCGAGGAAAGCATACACTGAGCTCTGTCTTGTCTTGGCTAAGGACGTATGCCAGAAACCCTTGGAAGTCCAACGGAAAGAACAGAATAAATATGGATGAAGATGACCCTGGGCCTGCTATTCCCTGGACTCGTTGATTAACTGTAATGTAATAGGGATAAAGCTCCAAGCTCACAAAAGGTTCTCAAGACAGCACTTTAGAAAGACTGTGGAAGAGGTTGGTGGACACAAGTGCAAGAATTCCTTTAGATCTGTGCGTTCTGTGGCCTTAGCTGAACTAGGAAGAACAGAGCACTTCCGATACTACCCTGCAGAACCAACACTTTGGCTTCTCCGTTAAAACTGATGAAGCTCTGGTAATAACACCCAACAATGACAGCCTTTGGATGTTGTGATCTCAGTCAGAGGAATTTCGATTACAAATAAGATACTTTCTTCTAAAATGAAATATTGTTCTTTTACACTAGTTCTAAACCTTGTAGAAGAGTTGCTTTGAAATATAACAAAAGTTCCATGTGATTCATCATCATAATGTAATTTAAGGGGGCCTAGTGAGTTCCATCTTTTTACATACATTAATTTTTAATTATGTGTACGTGTGTGTGTGTGTGTGTGTGTGTGTGTGTGTGTTTGCTGGGGTATGGCATGTGAGCACAGGTGCCCGCAGGGGGCAGAAAGGGGTGTTGAATACCCTAGAGCTTTGGTAGACCTCTGAGATGTGCGCTGAGCAGGCAAATCCAATGACCATAGCATTTCAACGTGGGGATCTCCATGAGGACAAACTGGTTGTGTCAAGACTCCGGAATAGCCTTTGGCACACGATAAAGAAGACATGCTTAGTTAGGTTCTGATGGTTAGAAATGGTGAGCCTCAACCATTTGCAAAAAGATCTCACTCTCATCCTTACATCTTTTCTTTCCCCCTTGTTTCATAAACAATGTTCCTCTGTGTGGAAGAAAAATAATCATAACTTTGTCTTTTGTAGTCTATGTCATTATAGATGAAGAAAGAGTTCTCTTTACGCGAAGCAGCTTAGCAACCCCTTAAGGGCATTTGGTGCACAGGCAGCTTTGCCCTTCTGGCTTTCTAGAGGATAGAAAAAGCCAATGTGTTCTGTCAGATCCACGAAGCACACACTTCCGTTTTAACCCATGACTATCCTTCCATTCTAATGCCTGGTCTCTGCTGCCTTATGACAATGGCCATTAACTGTAGAGGTGTTCTGAGTCGATGATTTCTCAAAGGCTTCAAACAGGTGAAGGGTTGTGTTTGTCACTGGGCAGGTGGTCAGCAGTGCAGGGAGCAACTTCCCATCCTATGCTCTGCTTTGAGAGGCTCAGTCCTCAAGCCAGATGAGAACTCTTTGGTCTTACGTACTAATTTAGGGTAACTGCTAACAGCTGTACCCCTGGACTCCTTCTCGTGGTCAGAAGTAGAAAAGCACAGATGGTGACATTACACATTCCCAAGGCTCCTTTGGCTCCCGAAGTCATTTGCTGTCTTCTCAATTTCCAGGAAATTGAAAACGGAAAGCTATTCTGATGTCAGGCTGCAGTGGCCATTTGCTTTGCTGGCAACCTGCGACTCTTCAGTCCGAATCCGAGGGACCTGAGGGCTCATTTCCCTGACTTTAGCATCGCAGGACACTGCAGCCCATTCTAGCTCCTTTGTCACAGAAGAAACATGCCTCGTCCTTTGTGTCTTTTTTATGACATTCTGAAACTTAAAAAAAAAAAATCCTTCCAGTTCCTGTCAATTGTATCTCATGGCTTCTCCCCCTTACCTCTGCTATATTTTTAATTTATCTTGAAACATGACTTTTCTATAATATATTGTACATCAAGGGCTTCCATGTTTCCTGTGCTGCTAAACAGAAACAGGGTAGCAATAGCTTAGAACGCGGGGTATTTCTTCCATCTTTAACTTACTTTGGCATCTGAAACACTTCAACTGCTTTAAAAATTATCATGTGCTCCACAGATCTGTATAAATTCGCAGTGATGTTTTCGACTTCTGTTTCTATCCTGCCAGAAAGAGCATAATGAAAGCCGAGTGTGCCTGGACAGCAAGGATGCATCCTCTAACCACATTTTGAAAGAAATAAAAAACTGTGTAAATAGTTATCCCCTTTAGTGTAAAATTAGGCATACTTATTATAGAAAAACTTAGAGAGCACAGAAAGCATAAGGAGAAAACACAAAATTTTGTATAATCTCAACAACCAGAATATTATCAAAGTATTGGTGTGTTTTTCTTTATTTCATGTGCATTAATTGATTTTCAAAGCTAGAATTTTAGTATCGCTATGATAAAATGCTATAAAAATACTCCTGAAGATTGAATATTTAGGTATCTGATGACTATTATTAATTCATTTTGCAATGAAAAGCACAGAACATTTTGACATTAACCTTTCATCTCACAATAGTCTCTTAAAACTGCATAACCCACTTTTGTGTGTAGTAAACCCTGCTAGAATGACCCCTAGGCCACCAAAGAAATGAGTTATCTGGATCTTGATCTGTGTCATGCTGTAGATGGATGCTTTTTACTTCGCCTTTTTTTTTTTTTTTTACCTTCCAGACAGACTGCTGTCTCTGAGCTGAGACCGTTTTCTGCACTCAACAGCACCAAGATTCCCCTATTCTTTCCTCCCTCTCCTTCTTATTACAGGGCCTCTTGGGGCCCCTCCTCTGTTGAGTTGTTGGTGTTGGAATTCCTTAGGCTTCCATCCCATGACCCCCCTTCTCTGAACTCTTCTGTGTTTGGGACTTTGCTTGCTAAGTCCATGTCTATAAACCAGTGCTACTCCTGAGGAGTTCTCCTTAGACAAGGACAACTTCCTGGATGCTGATTTGTTCTCACCAGCAGCTCCTGACACTTCTCATAAGAGACATTTAAGGAGAAGAAGAAAACAAAGCAGGCACTAAGCCAAGAAGGGAAGGTTTCCTTGAGTGTGTTTTAGTCAAAATCGCATGTGACTTCCATAGACCTCTCTTCTCAAATTGTAGTGAATTAAAGATGTGAGGATCATTGACTTGGAATTAAGTACCAAGAGTTTGCACATAAAAATAGGAGGAAAACAACATGATCGGGTCATGTAGCTTCACAGAGATTCATGAGACATGAGACTGTGCCAAGCCTATCTTTGCTTTTAAGGGAGCTGACTCATACAGATCCTGGAGTATCCACTGCATAACCCACTTTTGTGTGTAGTAAACCCTGCTAGAATGACCCCTAGGCCACCAAAGAAAGTCATCCGGACACATACCACTCATGAGTAGCCTTTACCCCAACTCTGCCACTTACAGTATTGTTAGGGGAAAACTTGTCTATAAAAGAGAAATCATTCCAATGCAAATATTTATTCACAAGAACTGTGGCAAGTGGTCCACTCCAGGAATCATGTGTTGCATCCTGACACAGGACAGGAACGAGGCTGCACCCCCGTCAGTCTGCACAGTGGGGGTAGAGGCATGCTGGCACACAGGCAGGCGTGCAAGCATCTAACCTAGATCTGTGCTAGTACAAGATAGGGCAGGTTCCATTCTCTCTGGAGGCATGTGATAATGGGTCATGGAAAATGCAGTGTGGGTTGCGAGGAGCCAGGGGAACTTCCTTGGTTTCCATTTAGAGCACATCTCTAAACATTTGCCCTGCGCACACCCACACAGGTCCCACAGTCTGTAAAGGGATCACTCGGGTTGAGCAAGGGGAAACAGCGTGCTTCTGCACTTAATCATTCCTCACAAATATTTGCTTTGCTCTTACATGTTCCAGGTACTGCTCTGTGTCCCGCAGACACAGGGCTGACATAACGCTCTCACAGAGAGAATTATGATTAAGTGCTCTCAGTCTTACTATTAAGTAGTTACTCTCCTAAGCATTCTTGTTTGTAACCCTCTCCACTTGCATGAAAATCCATATGGGAGATGCCACAATCCCCATTTTATAGGCTAGGAAGCAGAGGCCCTAGAGTGACTTGCCAGAACAGAGTGAAGGCCTAGACAGTGGTCCCTTAATTGTGTTGCCATCTTGCCTTTGGATACTGGGAATAGAAAGGTATATTTGGAAGATATACAGGCAGGGGGCCCAGGGGGTGGAAAACTATCAACACCCTGCTGAATGCCACAGATGTTCTGCTTAGTGGGACATGCAAGTTATCTAACTTCATACTGCAATGTTACTGATGACATTACATGGTACAGGGTTATAACTGGCTAAGTGGGAAGAGCAGAAACTGTTGGAGTCTAGGGACTTGGACCACATTGCCACAGAAGAGGAAAACAAAACCGGAAAGCAGACGGTTGCAAGCTATTTTTCAAATCTGCCTCAAAGATTCTTGGACATACGCCTGCATGTTCATCCAATTTTAGAGGCTAAAACTGCTTCATGGCAGGCCTGCGTCAGGGCCAGCCACTCAGGGAGTGAGGTGGGGAAGCATTTCTGCCCTTTAAACCATCCTCATGGTACGTCGAGCGCGAGCTTTGGAGCAGTTTTTCACATCCCTTTTTATGTTTGAGAAAAGAAAAAAATACCAGTGTGGCAACATCATTCGAATTTCACATCCTATTTCACACAAGTTTTAGTTATTGAGGGTAAAGAAAATGACTGTCTTGAAAAGAATTCGGTTGAGTGATCACATGACATAAGGGCGTGCTGGCACGCAGACACAGGTGTCCTCATGTGATGGCAATGACCTGCTTGGCCTTCCCACTTAGGGTCACATAGGATCCCAGTACTTTGGGTTCCCACTGAGGACTCTGGAAACTCTTCTCCCCAGAATGCCTACAGCATGTTGATAGGACAGATTCCTACCTGGAATCTGCTGGGACCCATGGGGTCCAGCAGTCACTCAGCCTTTGCAGCAACTGGACTACAGAAGCCTTGGCACACTGAAGTTGCCATGAAAGGCTGGCTGGGGGACCATAAGAAAAGCACTGTTCTCTCTATTGTGATAATTTTATCACGTGTCTCAGATGGCAGAATCTAGCAGGTTCCAGATAACTTCCAGGAAGAGCTGGCATCATCAGTCATTCCTCCAGGAGCCATGGCTTTCTGGCTGGTCTTCTTTCCAAGTGAGGCGCTAGTTCAGGAAGAGCACTCTTCTGTGGGCCGCTCAGTCTCTTTGCAGATAGCTTTCTAGAGGGTTCCTGATAGCTTCCTAAATGTGTATAAGCTAGTAGAGTGCATTATCAACTCACACTGGGAGACAATGCAATGCCTTCTGGGAACTAATAAGAATCACAAACACGATTGTATTTACTCTTTGCAATAAGTGCAGGAAGAAAGGTGGCGCACACCTTTAATCCCAGCACTTGGGAGGCAGAGGCAGGAAGATCTTCGTGAGTTTAGGCTAGGCTGGTCTACAAGAGCTAGTCCAGGTCAGGCTCCCAAAATTACAGAGAAACCCAGTCTCAAAAAACAACAGACAAAGGTCTGATCTCCAAAATATATAGAGAACTCAGGAAACTAGACTTTAAAATGCTAATTAACCCAATTAAAAA
>NC_022009.1:79290338-79297303 GCF_000317375.1 Microtus ochrogaster
CTGGAGAGGGAGGGGGAGAGGAATGGGGGGAGGGGGAGGATGGGAGGAGGGGGAGGGAAATGGGAGGCTGGGAGGAGGCAGAAACTTGGTTTTTTTTCCTTTTCTCAATAAAAAAAATAATGCAAACACACACAAAACAACAACAACAACAAAAAACCGAGAGAGAGAGAGAGAGAGAGAGAGAGAGAGAGAGAGAGAGAGAGAGAGTCAAAATACTTTGTATAAGTACATGGAAACTAACTTACATAGCTGGCACAGTGATGACGTCACAATTCATGTTTAACTGTCGATGGGTCACAGGGTCCTCTTGGGAAACAAAAGAAAAGCCAACAGTCTTTCTTAAGGTTTGTTTTAAAAACATCCAGAAGCCCCTGTCTTTATATTTTATAGAGTTTTATTTCTCAGAAATACAGGCTCCAATAATCCAGAATTTTCAAATCCAGGTGAAGTGCTATTCAGCTGCACTGTGAAGTCCGGTTTCTGTCCTTGTCACCCTCTGGCCGTCAGTAGTCTCATGTGGTGAACGGGGAGGGGGGAGGCATCAGGTTATAGAAGGTGTTTATCTGGTTGACTGCAACCACAAATCTGGAAAGAATGTTTTAGCTTGTGGATTCAGAACTGTTCTTCTTCTTTTAAAATGTTTTTTATTTAAAAGCTTTTTTCATTTTACATACCAACCAGAGTTCCCCCACCCTCTCTTCCTCCTGGTCCTCCCATCACTCCCCCCAACCCACGCCAGCCAACCCTCATCCACACCCCAGAAAGGGTGAAGCCTCCCACGGGGAGTCTACAAAGACTGGCTGATCATGCTGAGGCAGGACCAAGACACCCACCCCCGTATCCCTCCATAGAGAATGGGCTCTAAAAAGCCAGTTCACGCACTGGGGACAAATCCTGGTCCCACTGCCTGTGAGCCCACAGACTGCCCAAGCCACAGAACTGTCACCCACATTCAGAGGGCCCAGTTTGGTCCTATGCAGCAGAACTGTTCTAAATAAAAACACAAAACTATTCTTCTCGAGCAGTGTTCTCAGCCTCCTAACGCTCTGACCCTTTAAAGCAGTTCCTTGTGATGTGGTGACCCCAGCCACAAAATGATTTCCATTGCCACCTCATAAATATATTTTTGCTACTGTTATGAATTGTAATGCAAATATCTGCTATGTAGGATATCTGGTATGTGACTCCCTGTGAGAGGGTGGTCCAGCTCTCAAAGGGGTCATGACCCACAGGTTGAGAACCACTGTTCTAGGACTCTGTGCAATTTTCTGTACCCCCCCAAAAGTATATTTGCTATAGTTTTTTAAAGACTAAAAATCTTAAAATAGAAAAATGGAAAACATTCCCACTTTCTTTTCAATGACTAAATCAAAAGAAAATTGTGAGGGATAGGTATTAAGTGGCAAAAGCATTCATGCCACAGCCGGGCAGTGGTGGCACACACCTTTAATCCCAGCACTCAGGAGGCAGAGGAAGGTGGATCTCTGTGAGTTCTGAGCCAGCCTGGTCTACAGAGTAAGTTCCAGGATAGGCTCCAAAGCTACAGAGAAACCCTGTCTTGAAAAATGGGGGAAGAAAGGCATTCATGTCTCAATAAAATACAAAACGACTCCTTAGTGCTTTAAAGCACGAGGAAAGAACCATTCTTGTCTCTAACTACACGTCATGAATGAGATTAAGTGTGCCTCTCTGAGTACTCACACATGGACACCATGCGCCTTAGCCATCAAACAAATATTTTGTGGGTGGCCCCAAAAGATAGGCTAACTTAAAATACTTACTCAAATAACTGTGTGGGCTCTCTTCATGCGACAGGCAAGCTAGCAACTATCTGAGAGACTGTGTTTGTCTTTTCTTTTGTGTACCATCTGCACAATAAGATATTTGAGAACATGAAACTATTTGTGTAGGGTAGAGACCGCAATAAAAACATAGGAGCGTTTGCTGAAATGAGAACGGTTAAGATCATAGATTCGATTTCACCATGAGAAGCAGTAGGCTCAGAGGTTGGAAAAGTAGCTTTTTATCTGTACAGATACACACATAAACATGCTAATGTGTGGGCTAGCTTTGTGGGGGGCTGGGCATCGCCTTCTCTTACCCTTCTCCCCTCCACTGCAGACACGGCTCGCTGCATGCTCGTGCAGAGTTTACACAGCACTTCCATTCTTCCCGCTTCTACCACGCCCGTGGAAGTTTGTTTGTGACCGCACATGTATTCTGACAGAGGTCTCCTCTGAGAAGTACGCCAGAGCTAGCAGGTTTCCACATAAAATGGCATGTTTGTCAAAATACAATCCAGTCTAGTCTCCAGTACTGGTATTTGTATAAATTGAACAAGACTTCAATTATGTTACAAAGCATGTTCAATTATGTTACAAAGCGATATAGGATTTTCTGTAATAACAGTTAACATGGTGAGAATAGTATTAACTTAAAATGATCTTTGCGTTTTAAAAATGTCTACATACATTTTCATGTTAATGGAACATCATCTATTAATGGATGATCTTTTATATGCAGCAAATGCCTTGCTATGTCTTTATTTCTATTTAGTGAGCTAACGCTATTTTATTACTGTCCCAACATTAAAGTTGGAAAGCACATCTATGGATAAGGTTCCCCTCTCTGTTATACAGACTCACGCAGTTGTATAAGGCTGCACAGAGAAGAGAAAGGAACACTCTGGATATGCAATACTTCAGTGAATATGCAGAATTTTTCCCTTACGGTTTATCTAGACCTGTTTTCGGCAATTCTCTCATCATACTTTAGAAGGACTTTGATAAATACTCATTTGCAATCTCTCTTAGATAAATGGGATTGACTTTGGGGATTGAGGTGCTTCCATGTGTAAAGTCTGCTGCACAAACATGAGCACCCAGGTGTGGATCTTCAGCACCCATAATAACGATGTGTGGGGTCCTGTGTCTCTGACCACAGCCCCGGGGAAACAGAATCCTGGGGGCACTTGGAAATCAGAGCTCTAGGTTTAGTGATAGATCCTCTCAAAAATAAAATGGAGAGGGATGAAGGAAGCCACTCAGCATCAACCTCCGTCCCCTGCTGATGTGTACTATAGTAAGCCACCACACACACATGCGTACACTGCACACATGAACACTCACTCAGGCATGCACACAAACACAAATAAGTGTTGAGGGAAAATAACGATGGTTTTATTTTTGTGCATAAATTAACTTCTAAACTTCAAATTATATTTACAAACCAAGGGGAATGTGTTTATTTAGCCTCTGAGTTAGAGTTACACACACACACAAAAGAAATCATCAGGCTGGGTAGAACACAGGCAGGAAGCTAAAAGGACTCTTAAAAGTTACATAGAGATGGCAGCTAACTTTAAAATCAAGACTTCCTGCCATAGGACAGGTGTAGTTGGGAAGCAGCGGTGAGTTATGAACTATCACAACTGTCCACAGGAGTGGATTATGCTTAACTCTGAGCAGAAGCAGGGTGCAGGTGGTGTTTGCTAAGCTTTCTTCCTCTTCTACTAATGTAGAGGAGAATGCACCAATGCCCTGTGATAGAAATCACCTAGGTTTATGAATACCCTGTGGCTGGACTCTGGAGATCACCCTCCAAATGTCTGTGTCTTTCAGGCGTGGTCCCCAGAATGGTGCAGTCAGGGGGTGGTGGGATATTTGAAAGAGGAGCCCCTCGCCCCTCCTATACCCTGAAGGGGATGGTGGTACCTCCTTTTCTTTGCTTTTCAGCTCTTGGCTTCCTCTGCTCCATGCTCCCACTATTAGGCTCTGTTTTGCCAGGGACTCACGGAATGGGATCACTTGAGCATGGATTTGAGCTCAAAACCATGGGCTCAATTGAACCCTTTGTCTTCATAAGTTAAGCTATTTATGATAATGATAGAAAAATTGTTAGTTCACCCATAAAGAAAGAGACCTACAGGGATCCCCAGCCAGCTGCTGTCTAGACCCGATGAAAGCTCCTGTGGCAGCCCTGGAGACTGGAGTTGACCCAGTCGGTGTATTTACCAGAGAGGTGCCTGCCCCTGACATTCACTGCATCCCCAGTAACAACAGCCAAGCAGTGGAACCAGCCTGGCATCTGACAACAGAGCAGTGGCAAGGAAAATGTGCTATAGACACAAAATAGACATTTTCAACCTGAAGAAGGGTGAAAATATGCTGTTTCCAGGAAAATGCATATAAATAGAAATAAGGATTAGATGAAGCCAGTTTCAGTATCAAAATAACATTTTCTCCCATGTGTGGTTCACAGATTTCATAGAGATACATAAAATCATGTATCTATGTGTGATGTGAAAATAAAACCAAAACTCTCTAGGGTATTCCTATAGCCTTTATTAAGGCTACTGGGAGAGGTGACAAGAGAAGAGAAGAGAGGTGTAGGTGAGTAACACGGTATGATCTCTGTTGAATAAATATCATACATTTTTAAAATTAGAGTTGGAGTTGATTATACCAGCTGCTGCTGTCTAACCTGTGCACAACTGAGAATATACGTCACTTAAAGAACTGGTGTGATACAATAGCAGTAAATACATTCTTTGTAATCATGAGAACTGGTATGATGTAATAGTAGGTAAAACAATACATTCTTTGTAATCATGAGAACTGGTATGATGTAATAGTAGGTAAAACAATACATTCTTTGTAATCATGAGACAATGAAAGAAAATTATAAATATATGCTTAATAAAATGAATAGTTTCTTTTTTTCCAGATGGGCAGCACACAAAATGCAACTTTTGATCAGGGAATATAATTTGTAGATGGAATTCTGCACATGGTCCTGTAAGGATTACCTCACTTTAAAACTGATAGAAAACAAGGTGGCTTTTTTTTAAAATGGCTTAGACGTGGGATTTGTAATTAATTAGACAGATCTTATCTTACTTTGAAATGTGTACCGTCTTGATTGGCATAAGACCAGTAATAAGCATGTGAAATGTGTAAGCCAATTGAAATCTTTTGAAGTTTCCTTGTCATATTTAAAAGTGCTTAATTAGTTGTTTTGTTGGCTAATGAAAAAAGTATATGTTTATAGTTTATAATGTGATGTTTTGATATAGGCACATAGAGTGGGATAATTGGATCCAACTAATTAGTTTATCTCTCTCCCCCAATGGCCATCATTTTTTGTGATTAAAACATTTAAAATATCTTTGTAAATTTAAATAGTGCTATACTACTTGTATAAGATGATGATATATATGTTATACCAGCTACAGTCACTATGCTGTACAACAGATCTCAAAAACCTACATTTTCTAATTGAACAAAAAGTTGTACTCTTTAAGTCAACATTTTCCATGTCAGTCCCTGCCAACCACCCTTCGACTTGCTCCCTGTATAAATTCAAGTTTTTAGACCATATTTAATAACAGCAACTATACTTTTTTGTCTTTCTGTGTCTTAATAATTCAGCTTAACATGATGCCCAAGTTTATCCATGTTGCCACTAATGGGACCTTCTTATTTTTAAAATCTGAGAAGTCCATTGTGTGTATATGCTTCACTTTCCTCTCCATCCATAATTTATAGGTACTTATGTTGATTCCACAGTGTAATATTTGGTATTAGAAATAATGACACTATAAATAGGCATACATAATCTTGAACATTTTTTTCACAATGGCTATATTGATTTATATCCTACAAGTACCATATCATGACTTTATTTTTCTTACAGGTTCATAAAAACCTACCCTGCTGCTGGAGAGATGGCTCAGAGGTTAAGAGCATTGCCTGCTCATCCAAAGGTCCTGAGTTCAATTCCCAGCAACCACATGGTGGCTCACAACCATCTGTAATGAAGTCTGGTGGCCTCTTCTGGCCTGCAGGCATATACACAGACAGAATATTGTATACATAATAAATAAATAAATATAAAAAAATAAAAATAAAACATTTGTGCTGGGTGGTGGCAGCGCACGCCTTTAATCCCAGCACTCGGGAGGCAGAGGCAGGCGGATCTCTGTGAATTCGAGACCAGCCTGGTCTACAGAGCTAGTTCCAGGATAGGCTCCAAAGCCACAGAGAAACCCTGTCTCGAAAAACAAAAAAACAAAAAAAAAAACCTACCCTGCTTTGGTTTTGGTAAAAAGCCATTTTTTCCCTTAAAAACATTTATTGCGTTTGTTCTTTGATAATTTCATACATGTATAATAAGCATTATTGTTTGGGTGGTTGTTTTTATTTGTTTTGTTTTTAAGATCCTTCAAATTTAACTAGGATTGTTTTTGAAGCTGTGGAGTTGGACTACCATTTGTCTATGGGCATAAATAAAATAAGCAGAAGGCAGGTAGGCATCATGACAGTTTAGTTAATAACAACATTAAGATTCCCTAAGATCTCCTCAGCCACCAGGATTTTGATGGAGTTTGTCAGGATTAAATCCCTCTTGTGGAGCAGATCTCAAATCTAGTCAGAATGTGTTGGCTAGCCCATACCAGGCAAGCCACTCTTGCAGTGGTGAGCATATACTGCTTAGCAGGTTAGTATTGTAGGTTGCAACACTCACTGTGGGTAAGGTCACAGATACCTTTTCTCACCCGGCAGCCTCCATAGCTTCTGGAACCATCAGGGGAAATTTTCTGATTTAATTACCGCTTGATTTCCCGACACATTGCGACCAACGTGTGAGGTGTTTTCAACAAGAGGGTCTTAGTTTGGTGGGTGAATTGGAAGAATGGGAAGAGCCTGTGTTGTTTCAGGCACCTCAGGAGGCTGGCAAACAAGTCCTAAAGAGGTGCTGCACACCCAGCACACCCAGCTCTGAGGTTTGCATTTAGTAAACTTTGGCTATAAAAGCCATTTTTATGGGTATAAGGAATACAGTGCATTCCCCTGAGGACTAGTGGTGTCGAGACTTTTTGACATGAATGTTGGCTTTTTCCATGCTTTCTTTTTGAGAAATATCTATTTAGTTCATTTGCCTATTATTAAACAGGATTCTTTGGG
>NC_022009.1:79297858-79307926 GCF_000317375.1 Microtus ochrogaster
AGCCACCTAACTGACCAGCCACCTAACTGACCAGCCAGCCAGCCACCTAACTGACCAGCTACCTAACTGACCAGCCACCTAACTGACCAGCCACCTAACTGACCAGCCACCTAACTGACCAGCCAGCCAGCCACCTAACTGACCAGCCACCTAACTGACTAGGCAGCCAGCCAGCCATGTAGTAAGAACGAAAGAAAGATAGATATACAGAAATAGAGAAAAGTAAAAACCCAGATGCAAAATGTAGACAGGATAGTTTAAGAAAAGCTGGCTAGAAATGAGCCACGAAGGGCAGGTGTTTATAATTAGTAAGAAGCCTCTATGTCATGATTGGGAGCAGGGTGGCAGGGCCCCCAAAAGAGCTAAAAACCAAAGAGTAAGAGTGAAGAGCAATAAGAACCAACAACATCCTTGAACATTAGTCCATTCATCTGAAATATAAAAATAATAATGCTTAGGCTACAGGGTTTTCATATAAGTGAGATGTGATCATCCATAAAAGCTGTCTATTATACACAAATCAAAATTAAAAGATGATTTTAATTTTAAATCTAATTTTAATAATGATTGTCAATCATTCCATTTAATGCTTTATTCAAAAATTGAACAGGAAATATTTTCTTAAATGTAGGAGACATTTGCCTGTTACAACCATGCCTGGATATATACATACATACATACATACATACATACATACATACATACATATAACCCTAGTTTGTGGTTTCTGAAGCTTTTTGCTCTGTTGCATTGGGCTAAAGAAAAGACAAATTAGTCATCTGAGATTACCAACACAACCCTTTCTCGTAGGTCAAGACGGAGACAAGTTAATGGAGAAAAGATATCGTTTATTTACAAACATTTCAGTTAGCTGAAGAGACACTGTGCATAGCTAGCTGGACTCGGAGCTTCCAGAGGTCACTGTGTGCAGGAAAAGCACAAGTGCTCGTCGGAATTAATCATACTGACGCCCGTCTGTCTGATATTTTCAAAAATATTGTGGGAAGCTTGCAGCAATAAAATTTGGTAACCAATTTAGAATCGCTTGTGTGTGTGTGCTTTATAAAATGTGTTTTTTCAACTTGCTTGTTAAGTTTTGGTCAAAATTCTGTTATCTGAAGTTCTGGACAAACCAAGTTTTCACACACACAAGCACACCCACACCCCCTACCACACACACCACATGCCAGGTACCAGTCTGTAAAAGGAAAAAAAGGTGTCAGGTGTCAATCACTTTAAAGTCCATGCATGCAGTGACATGTCAGATGGTCACTGTAAATTAAAGAATAATTAACCCCAAGGAGCTCATAAATGGTAACATAGAATGCCAGAATTTAGGAATAACTGCTGTGTCCTCTATTCTTTGAGCAAATATGTGGAATGATTTAGTAATGGAACACGTAAGGCTTGCTGTATAGGAACAGTTCAGGAGACACTATCAGTTTTGTCATCAGAAATGAGAAGAGGGGATTCGAGGACATTAGCAATGATAGCACAGCACCCATCTAAAGCCATAGCAGTGCAGCTAAGAGAACGAGCAAACCTCGCAATGGCCACCACCAGCTGAAGCACAAACATCAAGGTAGCAGTTTCATGTAGACAGACGCTCAAGACAGAACAATGGTTTATGGTGCTACACTTCAGTTAATCAGGAAAACAAATCTTAAACACCCTGTGAATCATGGCGGTTGTGTGGCTTGGTCTCCGTGGGCTCTACACGGGGTGTTGAAATGGCCGACTACACAGAGACAGTCAGAAGAAAACTCTGAGTGTAAGGAAAGAAGTCTCCGCAGGCATTCCACAGGGCTCAGAGGATTTTGCAGTCCTCTTGATAGTGTGGGCTTCTGCTGTGGAAATTCAGGCTGCAGATTCATGGCTCCCATCCCTTCCACTCTCGAATAATAAGAAGAATTGCAGCAACCTTTTAGCTGTCGCCCATAATTTAAATTTGTTACAGCCTTTGCTTCTCCCCATTCATTCCTACATTTCTTTTATTGAAGATTCCATTTTCAGGCGGGTGGTGATGGCACATGCCTTTAATCCCAGCACTCAGGAGGCAGAGGCAGGCAGATCTCTGTGAGTTTGAGGCCAGCCTGGTTCACAAGAGCTAGTTTCAGGACAGCTAGGGCTGTTACACAGAGGAACCCTGTCTCGAAAAGCCTAAAAAGAAAAGAAACAAACAATAAACCCCTCAAAGATCCCATTTTCAATTTACTAATAATCTTGCTGAACATTTCAAAACTTAAAATTTTCTTGTGAATTATGTAGCCTAGACCTAAACAAAATTATGATTAAGTTTTATGTGATTAAAGGTTTTTGTTGTTGCTGTTTTTACCAGCTATGCAGCTGTACAAGTCGCTTGTGTGTAACTGGTTAAGGTTTCTGTTGAAGTGAGGAGGTTACTGTACGCTGCCATAGGGACTCGAAACACAGTATCAGTTTTAGTATACTTTCCTCCTCTGAACCCAACAATGAAATAATAATTCTTCAGTTACAGGAAACAAGTGGGAGTTGGACTGAATAATCTTACATTCAAGTCTGCAAAGACTACTTTGTAACCTTCTCTTTTTTTGTATAATACTAAAGTGGCTTTTCCTAGAAAGATTTCTATATAGTTAGGTTGACTGAACAGTTTAGTTAGAATTTACTAGTAAAAAAGTCCTGAATGATTGTCACTTCTAATTCATCTTGAGTGACTGACTTTTATTTTTTTTGGTTACCCAAAAACCTAAAAGTTTTAATTAATTTTTTTTAATTTATTTATTTATTAAGGATTTCTGCCTCCTCCCCGACACCGCCTCCCATTTCCTTCCCCCTCCCCCGATCAAGTCCCTCTCCCTCATCAGCTTGAAGAGTAATCAGGGTTCCCTGACCTGTGGGAAGTCCAAGGACCGCCCACCTCCATCCAGGTTTAGTAAGTTGAGCATCCAAACTGCCTAGGCTCCCCCAAAGCCAGATGAAAGGAGACAGAGACAGAGACCCAAATTGGAGCACCTGACAGAAATCTCAAGGTCCAAATCAGGAGCAGAAGGAGAGGGAGCACGAGCAAGGAACTCAGGACCGAGAGGGGTACACCCACACACTGAGACAATGGGGATGTTCTATTGGGAACTCACCAAGGCCAGCTGGCCTGGATCTGAAAAAGCATGGGATAAATCCGGACTCGCAGAACATAGCGGACAATGAGGACTACTGAGAACTCAAGAACAATGGCAATGGGTTTTTGATCCTACTGCATGTGACTGACTTTTATTGAAGGTGTTCTCACAAGCAGTGATCCAGTCTGCTTATGGATGAAAACAGGGGATTCAATTCATTGGGACATATTTTTTAATTCTCAAAATTGTTCAATGTCAAAACCATGTCATGTATCTATTGTGTATGCACACATTTGTCTCTTGATTTTAATGATTGACATCTACAGGTTTATATGTAATGTTGTTGCCTCCATGAAGAGGGGACAGAAATAAGCAGTGGTCAGACATGAAGCTGGGTGCCTTTTTAGAGTTATTTGTCATTACTACCTTTCACACTGATAATTTTAAAAGATTACTTATTCTCAAGAATAAAATATATACTTTAATGCATTCTTTCATACCTCATGATGAAACATACTTCAAAATATTAATTTAAACGTTTTGAACTGCCCAGCCCCGAGTATTATTTATCTGAAATGCCTCGTATGTGAGATTAGCAGTGCTTTAGATCTCACATGTTGTTAGATTTTGGAACATCTGCATGTACATGAGATTGCTTGTGACCCAGACAACCAGTCTAAACAAACAAAAAACCCACTTGTTTCATATATATCTTTAAAACGTAGGATGGATGCTTCTTAGGCAGTAGTTTTCATAATTTTGTAAGTGAAGCAAGCTTGAACACACTGAACCGTCTTTGTCCCCCACCTGTAAGGATGATTTGCTGCTTGGCATCAGCATCATTCCTGACTTCAAATGCCCAGCTGCTGTTCTTGCTTAGTCATACATGAATGAGAATAAGTGACAGTGATGGGCCATGGTGGGAAGCCTTGACAGTTGGAGGTTGTGGTCTACCATGACCTGGAAGCTCTCGGCAGAGCTCGGCAACATGAGGCACTCCCTGCCCAAGAGACCTCCTGCTCTCTACCTGTCCTTAACTAGAGAATGTCTCCAGATGCCTGACTTAGCTCTAGCATGGCACAGTTTCCAGCTGACAGTACCCCTCCTCTGCCACGGCATATATGGAATGAAGACTTGTATTAAGAACTTTGCTATAGAACCTTACTGCCACATATGAAGCCTTGCGACAGGACTGTGCCTCTTAATGAAAATTAGGGTTTGTCCCCAGGCTCTCTGATCCTATCTGGAATGAAGCTGAGCTGGTGCACTGAAGTCCTGTGCTGGACGGCTATCTTCATCGTGTCTACAGCAGACTGAACTCCGTTCCCAACTTCTGTCCCCTCCACCCTTATGGGCCAGTGGCCAACAATCATGAGGAGGAAGGAGAGCCACAGGGCCACTTATGCAGTGAGGACAGCAGTGCCGAAGGTCTTTAAATGAGGATGAACATCCTGGGGTGAGCAGGACCTTACGAAGACCCTCCACTGGGTTGCCAGTGGCAACAACAGTCCTTCTCCCTCTCTCTCTCTGTACTCTAGCGTCATGGTGCAGATGCTGGCTTCTTTGAAGCAGGAAGGAGGTGAGCTTTTGCCTTACCACAGTCTTTTGCACTGATGCCTGCCTGTGGCTTTAGCCCAGCTTGGTCCAGCCTCTTGTCGTTTCTTCAGTATTCTAGGGGCTGCCCTGGTGGCTTTAGGTAATGCCTTTCTGGGGCATGGTCACCCAATGTGTGTCTTCAGCATTATAGACTTGTTTTGGTGATCGATTTTTGTCAGGAATGGGCTTGGCAAACTTGCCAAGCAGCTTGCTTCAAGCTTCATGATCAACCGCTTATTTCTCACCCCAATTCTTTATTGGTGTGGATTTTCTTGACAGTCAGTCACCCATCCATTGAATGTTATTCACTTCAACTTTCAGTTCATCTCGACAGGTCTTTGTTTTCGTGTCTTTGCTGGATGACAGTACACTGTCAGGTGTCCTGCGCTCACTCCGGTGTTCGTGGCTGTGTTACGTGGTGTACTTAAACAGAGCATCCTCTTCTGCTCCATGGTTTCCTGCTTTTCAGCAGCCCTTCCGTCTATCACGTCTTTTGCAATTTCTTCCAACTGAAATGTCACATGTGGAGCTTCAGGATGCTTTATTCCTTCTGCTCCTGGACAAGACCCCTAGTATTTTGTTCAGTCTGACATGGTGGCTTTCTGACTGGCTCAAGTCCTTTAATCCTTTTGTGGCAATCTTTTCAAACATCTATGTTAGCTAGGCGTTCTTTGTAAACATTTGCAATCCCTCATCTTCACTTTACTAACGTATTCTCTGATTTGATAACTTTCTTCATAATGTCGTGTAAACTGAATTATATGATATTTTGATGTTCCACTCAGTGTTTTTCTGAAAGCTTAAGAGACTTGTGTGTGTGTGTGTGTGTGTGTGTGTGTGAGCCACTAATTCCTTGTGATCGTGGAGTATCATTCTGCAGTTTGTCTAATCATTCACCAACTGAAAGGTATCTGGGCTATTACAAATAATGCTGCTATAAACATCTGTGTACAGAGTTTGCATGAATGTAAGTCTTCATTTCTCTAGGATGAATAGCCAGAAATACGACTGCTGTTTCACAGAGAACTTCATGTTTTGTTTTTCAGAAATAACTCTGTGAAACTCTTTCCCAAATCCCATTTGAAGTCACCTTCTCACCAGAAACCTGTGAGAGGTCTTGTTTGTTCATATTTACAGCATCACATAGTGTTGCCACTGTTTTTACTTTATTATTTTTGATACATAGCATTTCCCTATAGTTTTGATGTTCCCCTTCCTGATAACTAGAAACAGCTATAATTTCTCTGTGTGCTTATTTGTCAAATACAGTGTATTTTAGTTAAACATTCATTTGTGAGTTAAAACTTGTTTTATTTTTAATTATGTGTTGTGTGTTGGGGGAGGGGTCAGTGCAAGTGAGTGCAAGTATCTGAGGAGGCCCGTGGCATTGGGTCCCTCTTGGAACTGGATTTGAGGTCTGCTCAATGCTAGAAACAAAAACTGGGGTCTTCTGCTAGAATGACAAGCATTTTAACCTCTGAGTTACCTCTAGCTCCTCCCTTGTGACTCTTTAAATGTATTTCTTTTTACTTTGTTATTATTCTGTATGAGAGATGTGCGTGTGCATGCATGTGTGTGTTTGTGAGTGCTGCGGTGTACTTGCTTCACAACAAGCGTTATTTCAGAGGGTAACTTTTTTTGTAGTTTGTTCTTGTCTTCTATTGTGAGTTCTAGGGACCAAGCTTAGGTCGTTGGGCTTATATGGCAAGAACTTTCAACTGCTGAACCAGCAACTCAACCCTATTTCTAACTTTTTATTTTGTTATCAGGATATACTATTCTTTTTATCCATAAGCTAATACAGAATCTTTAGTTGTTTTCTATTATGAAAAATGTCAAATATGCAAAGATAGAATAAGCTCTAAGGACTCACATCCATTCCTAGATCCCAACATTTAACAGTGTTGATTCTTATTTTATCTAAGGGTCCTGTGAGACTAATTTATTTTAAAGAAAATTACAAATTCCATTTCACTCATGAACACCTCAGTATGCATCTCTAAGTGTTAAAAATATAACTGACATTTATATCTAGTATAAATATTATATTTGATATAATAAAAATATATTATCTAAGTGTTAAAAATATAAGGGCTAAAATATAATTGCTGTATATTTTGACAACTTTATGACTGAGTTTTCAGTTTTCATTGAGTTTGTGAGAATTCTCTATATATTCTGGATACTAGCCTTGGAGACTATTTTATGGTTCACAAATATTTTCCCAGTTTTAATATTCCTAAATCATAAGTATAGCAAGCTATACCAGTTTTCTCCCCAAGAAGATATACCTGGAAATTCAACCAAGTACAGATGGTCATGTCCTTCAAGCTCTTATGTACTTGGTAGTGAAGAATAATTTAGAAACAAAGAAGTGAGGTCATAAATCATGGGAGGAGGACAAGTCTTGGTGTATCTGGAACTGTTGGCTACCAAGGTTCAGCATGGACAACATTTCCTGATAACTGACAGTTTGAGCTTAGGGGTGGCCAGCGCCTTCAGGGAGGACTGGCTTTCCTGGGAACATTGAGCATGAGGTGTAGGCCCGGTTCCTCCACCTCCCACCTCCCCACTGCTTTGTTTAGCAACCATGTGTGGTGAGAAGTCTGCTGGGCAACCCGGTAGAAAATTTTCTTGAAAGGAGAATAAAAATACCTAAAGGGGGAATATTTTCTAGGAATTGGTGTTTAATTTAATCCTTGTGCCCGGACAAAGTTCAACCCTGGAACATGGCAGTGGAGTAAGATCTGGAAATCACCACATCCTTGATGACTTTCCATCCACCAGCTCTGGAAATACCCCACTTTTCAGACTCCTCTTGTAAGGTAACAAACACATTACTTCAATGTTGATACTTTTCAAAACTAGACTTTTCTCCTTCATGTGTTCCAAGCAACTTAAGGAATTGTAGTTTCCACAAAACTGGTCAAGGATGAAAGTGATGTTGACTAATATTTTTTTCCACCATAACCTTAATTTTTCCATTTTGAGCAAATTAATCATAAAATGTAATATGTACTTAATTTAAAACCAGCTATTTTTGTGTGGTATAATTATGAAAAAATAAGACTTTCACAGAATGAATATTGGAAGTAAGATTAGAATAAGTGAAGTTTAATTTTGATTTAGATAGCATTTTCTGAAGCATAAGACGTGATCTTATATCTTGAAATTCGTAAGGCAAACATTACCTAAGTGTATCCGTTATCACAATATAAGTGCAAACAAGAGCTTCATTTTTTTTCAGTTGCAGATTATTACATAGTTCACCAAGAGGACAAATGAAACAATAGCCAAACCACACCGGAATTTTGAAATCAACATTAAGACAGAACCCAGGGAAGTCCCAAACATTCAATGTGCTGTTTTAACTAGAGTGGCAGGTACCAGACAAGAGATTTCAGGTAGAGAAGCCGAACCTTAGAACTATCAGGAAGTTTCCAGATCGCATCCAAAGTTCATCTGAACTCATGCCATGCCCTGGAGTGGGGAAAGGAGCTGAGGAGCCCTGTCCAAGAAGTCATTTGGCATTCTGGTCTCCGAGGGACAGAGTCTGCACTCCTTACCCTGGCTAGGTTACCGTGTCTGAACTGAGATGGCTCGCCCAGCTCTCGCAAGTTAAGGATGTAGACACGGATCTGCACTGAGTTTAGAAATGGCATGCTATCTCAGATGTAAAAATTCGTATTGGTGTAATCGCCTGTCTACCATCTACCGCATAAATGATCTTATCTAAAATTTTATGTGGGCAAAAGACTAAAGTAGTGTTTAAGAACTCAAATACCTCTTACGAGTTAGGGAAATCAATCTGGAATTTTGTGAGACCACTAAATGCTGAGGACATGTTCTGGCTTGAAATCCAGTGTTGTTTCAGTGTAAAGTCATTCCCTCATTTAGTGGTCAGAACCCATTGGCCTATTAAGTAGTGACCCTGTTCTCACAGCATCAGGAAAGGCTTGGTTCTTACAATAATACCTGTAGCTGATTACTGGCAAGCTTCCCCTTTCTCCTTTACATGAAAAGGAAACTATTCTTTAACAAATGGATTTTATAGTATTACTATAACTTATTAGTTAAGTAATTCTGATAGATACATGTTACCTTTTTGGGTTATATTTATTATACTGAACCTACCAAATAGCAATTTGTTTTTCAGTATCTTCCAAGGTCCATTGTTGTGGGATGTACATTGTTTGAAGATGTATTGCTGTGACTGATGTAATAAAGAGCTAAATGTCCTATAGATAGGTGAGAGAAGATAGGGAGGATATGGAGGAAGAGAGAGGAAGAGGAGGAGGAATCGAGGTGTGCAAATTTCGCCAGAGGCTCTGAAGGAGTTGGACACATGGTCCAGAGCAGAGGAAACTGAGGCACATGGCAGAATGTAGATTAATAGAGACAGGTTAGTTTGAGGTCTAAGAGCTAGTTGGGAACAAGCCTAAGCTAAAGGCCAAGCTTTCATGATTAATGATAAGTCTCAAAGTTATTATTTGGGGGCTGATGATCCTGTGTGTGGTCTGTGGTATATTGTTCTTGGTATTAGCAGATTTAGCTAGAACCTTAACTTTGTCTTAGTGTCCATTCTTCTGTCTACCATCTGAGTTATTTGGTCCATATTGTTGGATTGACTACATCAACATTGTTTACTATGCAATGCCTAAAAGAGAAAAGCAATCATTTTTTGTTTTGTTTCTTTTGGCTGGAAGATCAACTCTGTTTATATGTTCTCTGTGGAGCTGTTTTATAGTATATAAAAATATTAAGCAAGCATTTATGATCATAGATATAGCAGTGCTATCTCCCTTGCACACGAGCAATCTTTAAATTTTTCACTCATCTGGAAGCAGATCATGGATGTCACTGGACGGCCTGTAGGCAAGCTCCTGAGAGGTGCACATAGCTCAGCCACAGGCAACAAACAGGTCTGAAAGCAGTCATGGGCTGTGTTTTAATTGATTTGTGCTCTAACTTAGCAGCTAAAACATGCGGGTGAGTAACTCGATTTCCTTAGCTGCACTCATTCGTCTGTGACTTGTAACCACAGTCTCTGTAATACGTTCTCATTTCTGTGTGGCTTCCACTGCTCCCAGGCCTATGCGAGTTCTAGCTGTTGTATTCATCTTCCTCACAGGAGGAGGAAGAAGGTGGGTGGAAAGGAAGAAAGGGCTTCTCTGAGTCATCCCACCACAAAGGGCATTTCTGGAAGAAGCCAGCACTGACTTCTGCTTGGCAGTCAGGGAAACTCAATCTGCTCTCTGGGGTTGTCAACAGTTTACGGTGATCTGTGAAACAAAGTAGGAAACATCTACATATTGTGTAGAAAATGATGAATAAACTTATATCCCTCCTGAGACCTAGATCCCTCCTGAGACCT
>NC_022009.1:79308115-79312701 GCF_000317375.1 Microtus ochrogaster
ATCCCTCCTGAGACATGCATTATCTTGCTTCCAGCTTCTATATTCCCTCCTCATCTAAGCTAAGAAATAGGCAAATAGCGTCAGAGATGGGATTCAAGAAGTAATGATGCTAGAAGATATTTTGGACATAGGTACTTGGAAATAAGGGGCATGCTCCTAATTTTTCATGTAGTTGCTATCATAATTTCAAAATAGTGAATGTTTATTGGCTCATTAGATCCTGTAGCTCTATTGAACACTTGCTGTGTGGTTAATATGTCAGAAAGTGGTCTTACAGCTACTTGGGACGGTAGGCACAGGCATAAGAGTGACTGAACAAGATGGTGAGATTGTAGGGTGAAGCGATAAGATAGTATTTTGTTAAAAAACTAAGAGGCCGAATATCCACTAAGGCCAAGAGTCTGCCTTGTAGGGCATAAGAACGAAATTTCTACCATCATCTAATACCGAGCAGCAGACAATCTAACCTACTAGACACTGTTGAACATGAGCTTTTTTAAAAAAATTATTTCTTTTTTTCCCATACAAGTTACCTAACAGGATCTTAGAAAGTGGCCAGTTCTCCCGCAGGAAAAAAAGGGATGATGAGAAGCAGGTCCACACAAGCATTATCTCGCTCTGTCTATGAGCTCCAAATGCACTGAACTAATGACCACTTGATGAGATAATCCAATATGATGAAATCATAGTCTGCTGGCCTTGCTAACATCCCAGGAGAACTTCATACCACACCCAAACCCTCTTTGCTGGGAGGGATTGGAAAGTCAAGGACATCTTTCTTTTTCTAGCTCATGACCTTAAGATCATCTCTTCTAAAAGATGAATGCAGTTACCCTGCCTTTCACCAGTGGCCATCTCTTTCCCCAAAGCTGAGCATGGTGTATTGTTAAGATCTGGATTCTACTCCAGTCCTGCTAATTTTCAGCAGACACAGAAAACACACCACATACTGTACTATCTCCAAGTATGGCTGAAAGGTAGTACTGCAATATGTCAGATTTCGTGTCTTCACAATGTCTTAATTCTTGTTTATAGAAACTTGGCCACAGTGGCCCCTTTGTACCACTGGTACAATTTCCATTCCAACCTGGAGTACTCCAATCTACCAATGACTTGAGTGAGGGGAGCATGGGTACATTCTCCTGTGGTCAACTGTGTTTGTGGTTTGGACTCCCTCCTGGCCTAGGGACTGTGTCAAAAACAGAGCAATTGATTTTCAGTCTTCAGGGTCTGTGGTTCCTGTCCTTGCTTGTGCAGTCTCTAGGCTGCTGTGTTTGAGGGGAAGTTCTCTGAGCAGAAACACCTGTGGTTTACTAGAGACGGAGGTGAACATCAGTGCTGGTAACCAGCTCCGTATGACTGCTGCCTGGGTATGATCAGGTCTCCAGCACGATTGCTTCAAAGGAGCCAGGCTGGAGAAATGAGGAAAAGGAGCCACAAGAAGACCTATGGAAGCAACAGTTGGCACTGATTTGTGTAATTCAGGCCTGGATCGTTCCTATAAAGGAAGATAGGGCAGGAGATATTGTGGAATCATTATGGTTGAAGAATGCAGGCTTGTTTGAGCTTTGGATAAGCTTTGGAATAACTGAGTATGGCCTATTGTGCTATTTCAGTACGTAAGCACTGCAAGTGATTGGAAAGATGTTCTAGACAAGCGTCCGTTATATTGGGGAAATGACACAGGTGTACATAAAAGGGAAAAAGTTATTTTTAACATAGTGGTATATTAATTGCTTGAGAATTTCATCCGTGTACACAACATATTTTGAGCATATTGACTCCCAACTTCTTCCATATCTACTGCCTACTTCCTCATCTCTGGTAACTGCTTGCCTTCTTTTTTTTTTTTTAATAACTAAGAGGGTTTTTTTGCTTGTTTGTTTTTTCAAGGCAGGGTTTCTCAATAGCTATAAAACCAGTCCTGAAACTAGCTATTGTAGACCAGGCTGGACTGGAACTCACAGAGATCCACCTACCTCTGCCTCCTGAGTGCTGGGATTAAAGGCATGCACCACCACCACCTAGCCCTAAGGAGAGTTTTTAAAGTATAATATTTAATTGCTTCTTTGAGAATTTCCTACACATGTACAATGTATTTTGATTCATCCCCACCCTTCCTCTACTCCCTCCATATTCACTCTTACCTCCTCCTAACTTAGTGTTTATTTTTTAATAGCCCAATAAGTCCAATATTTTCTGCTCTTGTAAGTAAAGGACCATTCACAGGATCATGGTTGACCTATTAAAGACCACATACTTAAAGACAACCGATTCTGATTTTTGTAGAGGCCAACAATTGTCAATGTCTTCTCAGACAGGGGTGGGGACTCATGAGCCATTTCCCCCCTGTGTTGGAAAATTGACTGAATTGGCTTGTGCCAGCAGTCACAACTGTTGTTAGCAGTCCTGTTAGGTCTGGACAACCTCTGGCTCTTGCAATCTTTCCTATTCTTCTTCTGAGATAACCCCTGAGTCTTGAGAGTTGGGAGAGTGAAGTAGATCTCACGTTTGTGACTGAGTACTCCACAGAAATTTATTCTTTGTACTTCAGTCAGTTGTGAGTTAATACATTAACCTCTGTCCATTTCACAAAGGAACTCCTCTGAAAAACTCTGAAAGATGCATTCACATTGGACATAGAGTTACAAATTTAGAGGGAAATTTGATGCCGAGTTCATTTAGCAAAATAATAAAAGTGGGTTCAACCCTATGAGCTCCCCAACCATGGGTTCTTGGCTAGATTTGCGTTGGTAGGCATGTGTTCCATCCTTTGGAGCAGACATTAAACCACAACACAGTTAGTTGCTCCCAGAACAATCATAACAGCATTGCATCAATGGGTTCACATCTGGGTAAAACTCTTGATGACTTTTCCCCCTTCAGCAGCCTGAGAAGAAAGAACCTTCCAGCACTATAAAGCTAGCCATCAGGAAGGAAGTGCTCTGTCTTGTCTGTGTCCTGTGGTCAGTGCGCAGTGTGCAGTGTTTTGAGCAATATACTCTTACCATCAAACACTCATGGGAACCCAAGAGCAATAACAATAGCTTGTGTTGTCTCGGGGAAACTCTTGATCAACAACTGAAAGAGAGGTGTCCTACATCTGGCGGGGGCTTTTAGTTTATCTTCTTGGAGAACTATTCCACGTGTAGGGAAACTTCAGTTAAACTCTTTTATATGAATGTATATGAAGTCAGTGAATAGTAGATTCTCATATGACTTTTTCAAACATTCTTAATATTTGTTATCTTTCTTACCACCTTTCATCCACCCTCCTCTCCTATTTTTCTCTTCATTTCAGACTTGTTGCTTTTCTAGTGTTGTGAAAGTGTGTTATGTGATTGTAATCAAATCCTCCGAGCATATTTTTTTATCAAGAGAACTTCCTGTCATTAGTAACTGGTAAATACAACACCAAGATAAGTGACTGAAACCTGAAAATATTTTCTTAAAAAAAGAAAGCCTGTCATGCATCAATCTGAAATGATAGTAATATATTAGTTTGGAGAAAATTGAATCTTCAATCATATTAAATTTCTGTCAAAACATTGTATATTTTAATTTGTTCACCTGGTTTTAAGCAATATTGTGTTCAGTATGAATTGTTTTTTAAATTTTGTTACATTTTAAGCAACCAATTGATTATATTAACTTTAAATTATCTCATTAAACTATTTAATGTCTTTATAAGTGGATATATATAAATGTCTTCATAAGTGGATATATATATATATTTAATAATGATCAAGGGGAGTCATAAATTTCATAAAATTGCTATAATCTTGATAGAACCTATACACCTCCTGGAACAGATAATATATTGTCTCAATTTCTTTGAATAGGTATAAAATTATCTTGTATTTAGTCCTAAAGAAAATCTTAAAATAATAATTTGCAGACAGCAATAGCTATATTATTCTATATGACGATTCATTAAAGGCTACTCCATTAAAACCAGGAATGAGCTGATGCTGTCACCTCCATTTTATTATTTATATTAACCATATCACAAGGGAAAATGAAAGAGAACTGGCGTGAATCTCCTTTTTATGGGACTATATATCACTAAGTAGACTTTGGATTGTGGTCTCTTTAGCAAGAATTGTGTTTCTGAGGAAGTCTTTCTTTCTATCCATGTTCAATAACCCCAAAGTCCTTACTGATGCCAAACAGTGGTCCATGTTTGCTACTACAGCAAGAAAAACCGAGAAAACCCGAGGTTGTGGTGATGGCTCTGTGGGCAAAGTGTTAGCCAAAAAGCACACAGATGTGTGAGTTTGAATCCCCAAGACTGATGTAAAGCCAGGTACAGTAGGGGGTGTGTGTAATCCCAATTTTCCTATAGCAAGATGGGAGGCAGAGACAGGAGGATTCATGGAAACTGCGGGGCCAGCTAGGCTAGCATATAGAACAGGAGTCCTGTGTTGAATGGGGAGGAAATTAAGGACTGGTACCCGAGGCTGTCCTCTGTCCTCATGCAGACACTAACAAGTTTCACGGTCTTGGCCACCAGAGCACTGTCAGGCATGGGCTCCATCTCACAGAGTGAGCCTTAAATCAAATCAGGTATTGTTTGGTTGTTGCAC
>NC_022009.1:79313026-79322641 GCF_000317375.1 Microtus ochrogaster
GGTCACCACATTATGTAGATGGGTTATTGCATCATGTAGGCAGGTCACTATTGTTAGACTGAAGGCTTCCATCTGGCTTGGTGTTTACCTTTCCCCCTCAGCATGCAGAGTTCCATCCAGCAGCACGAACACTGGTCAGCAGGACGAAAGCTCTCGGTAGGCACCAGCTCGTCTTCTCTCTGTTCCATGAGATATGTGGGTGTTGTTTTCAGCCGTCCTGCTTTACTGTTGGTTGTTGAGAGTAACCAATAGCATTGGCAATAGCCTGGGTTGTTTGGAGGCTCCACTGGAACCCTTTTGGACAGCAACTCAGTTAGATCTAAGCCATTCCTGGCACTGGAGGTTTTATTTGGTGGTAAGAGATGTCCTTTCTTCTATGTATTTGGTGATTCCATTTAGATTTTTTTTCATTAAAAAAGGAAAACAAAGAGCTGAGAGGAGCAAAGGTTGGAACCCACGTCTGACCCCCACCCAATTATATTATGTCCATCTATTGACCTTAAATGTCCTTTGACTCCCAAGTCTGTGTTTTGATTTATGTGAATTAGGTGATTCAGAGAGGGGCAGGATCCATTAGAGCTGTATTTTAAAAGTGAGTATTCCAAAACTGGTCCCGAGTCCCCAGGCTGAGGACAGGCGCCATGAGAAGCGCACTAAAGGACCCAGGACAAGTCACGGGACATACCCCAAGCTGAGGACAGGCGCCATGAGAAGCGCACTGGGGGACCTGGGACAAGTCACGGGACACACCCCAGGCTGAGGACAGGCGCCATGAGAAGCACACTTCGGGACAAGTCACGGGACACACCCCCGCTCTCCTCAGTGCTCTGAGCATCATTGCCATTGCTCCAGAAATGCAGATTCATTCAGAATGTCTACACCTAGATTACTCTAGACTGCTTGCTGGAATATCCTCCTCTATGTTTGTAAAGAGCAACACAGTTTGCAAAGGAAAGCAGTAAATTGATGGGCTGTTTCCAAAAGTCCTTAGACTTTGAGGCATCTCTGGAGAGCTTAGCAATTCTGTCCTATGAGCAACAAAATCTTCTGCATGTCCATGAAGAAACAAAGTTCAAATTTTATGCCACCATGAGTGACAAATTTGTTTAATACCATTTAATGTTATGAAAGCTAATTATTAAATAGTGAAACGATCTTTTGTAGTAGTCTTTAGGTATTACCGCTGATTTTTTTTTAATTTGTAGTTTCTTTATACCCAGTAGAGAAAAGTGAAAGTCCTCAGATTTCCCTAAAGTGTGGGTAGATTCTCATGAACATGTAGCCTGCAGAAGGGCAGGAGCGTTGGTGGACATTTCAATCAGGTTGTGTTAGTACCTGTAGTAACACTCGGCTCACATCTGTAACATGATACACTCAGTTCTTGGTCACCCTGAGCTCCTAGTCTGGCCCAAGACACAGCAAGGTATACTTTATCATCTGTCAGATTTAAAAATATCTTGGAGAAAGGGCAGACATTGTAGAAGTTGCAGCAGGACCCAAGGGACAGCGGTTTGGGGTGTGGTTTGTGACCTGAAAGTGAGCGTTCCAGGAAGGCCTCACCACAGAACTGACGTCTGAACAGAGACCAAGAGGAAGCAGCCGAGCACACAGATGAGCTTATTTAGCTCTTCTTCCCAGTATGAGAAATCAAACAAATGATTTGTGAGCCCATTTGGAAACAATAACATGAAGATACTTTAACCCATCAGGCAGCAATGAAAAACTGTCCATAAATCATCGTAGGCCTATGATCATTTGATCACATCAAACAACGGCCCTATGAGTTCCACAAGGTCCCGACAGTCGTTCTGCTCAGGAATATTGTTATTTTGTTCCATCTTCTTGAGAGTTAGAGATGCGATCATGCTGTGTGTTTATTAGTCTTTTAAAAACTTTTTATTTAAATTTTTTCCTACAGTATATTTTGAGCATTTTCTTTCACCTTCTCCAATTCCCCACAAATCCTCCCCACCTCACAACAACCCAACTTCATGCTCTCTTTCTAAAAAAACAAAAAGGCAACAAAAAACAAAAACCAAAATAAGGAAACTAAGAAGAGAAAAATCAAGTCAATACCCATGTTAGTCCCTTTCATTTAAAAAAACAGGAGCATCCCACTGTCTGTCTAGGATGATGATGCCCCAGTGCCAAGGAAAACCCTGCATGGGAGGGTGAAGCCAAGTACAAGGTGGAGGCTTTGCTAAGTAGTCTTGACATCCTGGCCAGCTTATTTAGTTCATCTGGGTCTGATTTTTCTCTCCTGTGCACATTGTCTTTCAAGGTAAGTTTTATGCTGTAAATGTTCATCATTTCCCAATGCACACATCTCTGTACCTCTTACTAAGCTAGAGGTGACTGGGCAGTAAGTGTCCTGTGGGGCATCCTGTGGATGAGTCCAGGTCAGCATTCCCCTATGGCTGTGTAGGTGTGAACTCGCCTTCATCCACACCTGCACTTATTTGCAGGACCCGTCGGTGTGCTTCTAATCGCTCAACCTGTGGGTCCCCTGCTTCATCTGCTGCCATTGTCTTTGCGCAGCTGGCAGCTGCCCTGCATTGCCCCAAGCAGTGCTTTGAAGTCTCCCCACACTTGGGGTTGTCCTGCTCCTCTCAGCAGAGCCAGATTCTGGGATCCTGTGGTAAGTCATCCCCCTCATCGTACATGCCGCTCAGTGGAGACGTGTTGGGATGTGTGTGGCTTAGGATGTCACTGAAAGCTGGCTCTGTTTGGACAGGAGCATAGACTACTGCCTCCATCAGTTGCTGGATGAAGGCTCTCTTAAGCCCCCTCACTATTGGAGCATGCTGTGTTTCAGAGTTCTGAGCGTAATTGCTTTATAATGATCTCATAACTATAACTTTTGCCTCATTAATTTACTAATAAAATTTATAAAATAAAGTCCAGAGTTGCATATTTCTTTAGTGTTCCCAGTATCTTGTCTAAACTATTGAAGACTTCTGTGCTGGATAGTTTTGTGTCAACTTAACACAAGCTGGAGTCATGTGAGGTGAAAGAATCTCAATTAAGAAAATGTCTTTGGAAGATCAAGCAAGCCTGTAGGGCATTTTCTGAATTATTGATGAGGGAGGGCACATCCCATTATGTATAGTGCCATCCCTGGGCTTGAGGTCCCAGGTTCTATAAGAAAGCAGACTGAACAAGCCATGAAGAGTAAGCAAGTAAGCAGCACTCCTCCATGGTCTCTGTGTCAGCCCCTGCCTCCAGGATCTTTCCCTGTTTGAGTTCCTGTCCTGATTCCTTTGGTGATGAACAGCAATGTGGAAGTGAAAGTTGAATAAATGCTTCCCTCCCCAGCTTGCTTTGGCCACGGTGTTTTGCAGTAGCTATAGAAACCCTAATTAAGACAACTTCAGTGTGTCCATAAGTTTAGACTTAGCATCTAGCTTAGTGTCAAAGCATAAAATCACAATTTTTTAGGAATGAGTGGTCTTCTTAATTTATTTTCTTGTACATTAAAAATCCTTGTACATTAAATTATAATTCTAAACTAATCTTCAATCAAAAATGTATTTGGTAACAATAACAGTGTCTGACTGCATATGGACCTGCCCTTCCTCTTTTAGAACCCCCCAGGTCATTACCCCCACCAACTTCTGGGGTTTTGGGGGTTCATCCTAGGGGTTTCAAGGAATCCAAACTGCCTAGTAAGTGTCAAGAACACACACAGGTGTGTTTCAGTTACTAGGCTATGACGTTTCAAATAGGCGTGAGAGAGTGAGGCCTGTCCTGTGTGCTCCACTGCTGAGTTCTAACCGGCCACGTCCAGGGAGACTGGGATTGTCTCTCACGTTATTTCTGTTATCTTAGCAAACAGCAACCTGGGCAGCCCAAGGCAGCACCTCAGATTTTAACTGGGGGAAGACCAGTTGAGCTATTTAGTAAAATTTTACTCAGGCTATATCGACTACTTGAGCTAGAATCTGAATTTTTACCAGGCAAGCCAAGTAATTCTTACATTTATTTGAATATTGACCTCAATCAGAGACTGCGTGTCTTAGACTGGACAATGTAGTCACTACTTAAGGAAAAAAATATGTATACATGTATATATATGTTACACGTATGCATGTGTGTGTACACACATGTGCATGTGGGTAGCCCCAGCCACATGCATATGTTTTAGTTTCCTGAAACTCGAGCTATAGGTAGATGCTGGGAACCTGGACTCAAACTAGGCCCTTTGCAAGTGCAACGTGTACCATTAGCCCCTGAGCCATGTCTCCAGCCTCAAAGATTTATTATATTATACTTTAAAAATTGTGTGTGTGTGCGTGCACACTCATGTGCATATGTGTGTATGTAGGTGCTCAGGCAGTCTAGAAGAGGGTGTCAGATCCCCAGAAGGTAGAATTACAGGCAATTATGAGATGCCATATGGGTGCTGGAAATTGAGTTCTCTTTCTTTGCAAGTGAAGTGCAGGCTGAAACCCTAGCCTCATAGCCCATGATAAGTATAGCGAACCAGCTGGGTTTAAATTCCACATCTACTGCTTGCTGTTGTTTTGGTTTGTTTTTGTTATTTGTGTAGAAAAGCATGGAACCCCTGTGAACCTTGGTTTCCTACTGTAGAGATGGATGATTGTGATCAAGCCAAAGAGATGGGTGAGCATTGGGCATATCAGACAGGAATCACTGACAGGTGATTTAATATTTGTACATTTGTGTACTTTTAAATGTTTCTTTACCTTTTTTGACCTTTAAGCCTTTTTGCATGGGAGATGTGCTGTAAATGCATTGTGAGTGATGTCCTAATTTCAGTTTCCTTCTTTATTCCTCTGTGGTTTTTCAGGGTGGAATTGAATAATAAATTGAGTCAGTTGAGTACCAGCATCTAGTAAGGACGCAATGTGGTGTCTAATGGCGTCATTAGACCAAAGACTTCCATTAATGCTATGGTAGACCAAAGTTGTTCAAGGAATGGTACATTTCAACCATGTGATTGTCCTGAATTACTATTGAAGAAGATAAACACCAGCCTGGCACACTTTCTGTGTAGCTCTGTTTAACTCACAGCGCCACTGCCCACAAGTGCCAAGTGAGGTGATGATGCAGCATCTAATAATACCTGTAATTTAACCTGATTTGAGGCCTCCTGGAATTCCTGCTGCAGTGGGTGGAGGCCACAAGCTGTTCTGAGGGCCAGCCCAGAGGTGTGGCTGCAACTCATTGGAAGAAAAGGACCTGAGGGAAGCCAAGCCTCCTACAGAAGCTGCAGGCTTGGAGAACACTGTTAGAGGCCTCCCTGCAGCCCGGGATTGATCTGTGCACAGCTTTATCTTCATGTTAACATGGCTCTCTGTGACAACCGTGGGTACAGGCTGTGGTTTTCTCATTTTCACATCCATGTGAAGGGCACTGTCAGCTCTGGAATGATGCCGAAATAATGACTGCCTTCAGCAATAGACCCAATGCTTAGACCGAGTAGACCTGTCCTTTGCCAAGCTGTAGGCACAAACTTTGAAGGGTTGTAACTAAACATGAAGAGGTTACACTGATTCTATTTGTACATGAATCACTTTTAAATTTAATGGAGTATTTTATGTGTTTATCTTTAGCATCACAGAAAAGAGGAAATTGCCCTATGATGTTATCATAAACATTTGTAAGTTACTTCTTTTTCTTCATTGTATAGAAGAACAAGTCTAAAACCACAAAATGCCTAGAACAGATTTTGTGATAATTTCAGATTTACTCATACAAGTTTAAAAATGGGTTCATCCTGTGATTATCATAAAAGCATGTCATTGTCTTCTACTGACTGCATACACCCCAGGTAAGCGGAGACTCTCCGCTAGTGTTGGAAGCCTATTCATAACAGTCTGAAATGATTTTATAAATATTATGTTGGAATTAGTCTATTTTGTAAAGATGCTATAAAATGTTCAAGCATCCACCTCCCTTCTCTCACAGCACTAGAGTTATAGACATGTGCATGAAGTCACATGAAGCTTGGGCACCAGCATTCAAACTCAGGTCCTCGTGAGCTGCAGCAAGTTCTTCTGTGTGCTGAGCTGTGTTTCCAACACCCACGTAGTTCATTTCTTAAGGTGGAAGGGCAAGACAATCACCATAGTTGTGGTGGTTTGAACAAAAATAGTCCCAGTCATAAGCTTGAAAGCTTAGTCATCAGGGAGTGGCACTATTTAGAAGGATTTGGAGGTGTGGCCTTGTTAGGGTGGGTGTGACCTTATTGGAAGAAGTGTGTCACTTAGGGGTGGGTGCTGAGGTTTTTAGAAGCTGAAGCCAGGACCAGTGGCTCTTTCATCTTGCTGCCTGTGGATCTAGATGTAGAATTGTAAGCTTCTCCAGCTCTATGTCTGTCTGCATGCCGCCATGGTCCCAGTCATGATGAGAATAGACTCTAAATTGTAAGAAACCTCAATTAATTGCTTTCTTTTATAAGTGTTACTGTCATCATAGTGTCTCTTCATAGCAGTAGAACAATGACTAAGATAATAGTCTGTATACTATATGTTTATCACATTTAACATACTTTGTAATTTCTTTATGGGAATGTATCCTATTCTGAAGTCATAGTAGTAGGTGGAGCTGGTGGGGTATGGATTATAACATGATACAGTCATCACCATGGGCCCACAGAAGGTTATTTGTTCCTGGATAAGTACTCAATAGAAGTTAAATATCCTAATGTAACACAGAAGGTCTTTTATAGTTAGGGTTCTATCCGTATGTAGACTCTTTTCTCTTCATTCTAATTATGTTATGTTCTTTTAACATCCACTGAGTCTGTCTTTTGTTTGTTTTTCGAGACAGGGTTTTTCTGTGTAGCTTTGGTTGTCCTGGAACTCACTCTGTAGACAAGACTGACCTTGAACTCGCAGAGATCTGCCTGCCTCTGCCTCCTGAGTGCTGGAATTAAAGGCATGCACATTGATGAGCCAGATGAGCTTTCTAAGATGAGCCAATAAAAATAGCAAAAGGGAAGGACAGCAGCTCGTCACCCTGCAGATTGCAGTGCATAGCTGGGCCCTTAGATTGTTGGTTCTCCAAAGAAACTCATATCTCTTCCACCTCTGGGATGAGTTGTCTAGAAGCAAAGATTGTGTTAATTCTTCAACCCCTTGGAGAAAGACAATGGGGGTATAAAGCAGAAGAAGCTAAGCAATTGATTATGTGACCTCAGAAACAGTTGCTTTAACTTAATGCCACAGGGGCTTGTGGGAGTGGATTCCATCCAAGGGAATATCCAGTCTTTTATAGTAACTAGCCCACCAGCCAGCTACAGACCACGGCTATTTCCAGGAGGGGGCGCCAGTCTATCAGACAAGCATTGAGAGGACACCCAGGAGGAGATAATGGGAAGTGAGTGTGGTCAAAATACAAGACACACTTGAGCAAACTGGTTAACATGAAACTCGTTGTTTGCACACTGATAAACACCATTCAGAAATATATGAGAAACAGAAAAATCATAGGAAAAGAAAGGTGATAAAAATCTAACTAAAAAAATAAGAGAAAAGTTGACAGATATTGCAGCATTTCAATGAATTGAGTTAAGAATAAAAAGGGAAGAAGGTGTGGAGGGAGACAATGAGAGGTCTCTCCCCCAGTTTGGAGTAGATGGTTCTTTGGGGAGGGGGTTAGCTGTAAACTATGAGCAGCTCTTAGTGACTGGAGGAAAGTGTCCCCTGCTTAGGGGCCCTGATATGACTAGGCATTGGTCCTATTCCCGACCACGCCCTGCTACTGCATCACTGACCTCCCATCCCAGGGACTGATTCTACTTTGTGACACTCTGCCATTTTCAGATCAGTCCCAGACTGGCTCCACCGCGTCTCCTGTCACTGACCGCATGCTCTGGTGCCATCTGAGAGTCACCTCTCCCTTACTGCTAGGCAGGGCACTTCCTGGGCCGACCCACAGCCTTTCTTCAGAAGGCCAAGTGGTGATTCGGGCCGGAGCTTGCAACAGCGCCTTACACAGTGTTGTGCTACATTGATGGGATGAGAACCCCAAAGTTGAGCAAACAGTGCACTCCAGTACTTGATTAATATCAAAAATATATTAATTTTACTTTATGTGTGTGAGTATTTGGCCTGCATGTGTATACGTATGTGCAGCACATGTGTGCCTGCTGCCCGTGGAGTTCAGGATAGGATATTAGATCCCCTGGAACCAAGTTAAGGAGGGGTAGGAGCCACGCTGTGAGTGCTGGAATTTGAACCTAGTCTTCAAAAGAGTGAAGAGGTGCCTTCAACCCCTGAGCCCTCTACCCAACCCCTCCAGGGCTTTCGAGTGTGGACACTAGAGTAACTACTCAATTCCTCACCACCCAGACATCTCTAAGTTCACTGGAGTAATGCTAGGTTACAGAATGCTGCCAGTTTCCTCTCTCTGCTCCCTGGTGGGCCCTCCCTCGTGGGCCCTCCCTCGTGGGCCCTCCCTTGTAGGCCCTCCCTCGTGGGCCTCTCAATCCTTCCTGCAAGCTAAAAATATGGACACCATAATGAAAACTTTGCTATAGATTCCGTTGTTGTTTTCTCTGTGGTCTTCTGTATGAGCATGTCAGTTGGCATATTATACAAAACAAACAAACAAACGAGCAACCCCCCCAAAACCTCTGTGTTTTACAAGTATTATTTGGTTAAAAAAAATACTGGGTATAGTAGATTGTAGTTGTTGAATCTGCCACAGCTGTTAAAATAAATGAAATATTCAGGCTATAAATAATTGGTTAATATAGGAAGTAAATCAGTCCTCAGATCTGATACAAATTTCAGAAAGCAAAATCTTTTTCACTCTTTCAGGGGCGGAGAGTGAAGTTGGTTAGATGTTCTCAGAGATGATAACATATGCTTCCACGTGGAGCTCTCATAAATACAGGTCGCTAAAAATCCGTTGGTCACACACTGTTCTTGCGGAACCTGGAATACAAGGAAAGATGGAATTGTCACGCAAAGAACATTGACCTTATTTGTGATGATAGGATTTGGATGATTAAATAAATATTCTTCAGAAATGTCTCACAATGCTACATCTGATATTTACTTAATATGAGGAATGCGTCAAGGGCTGTGTTCTGCATGAATTATTTCATGTAATCGTCAAGACAGCTCTTTAGGTTAAATAGTAATACTAATCATCATTTTTCAAAACATAAAACTCAGCTAAACTAAGAAACTCATCCAAGGAAATAAATTAGTCACCATAACCAATTAGTTGAGTAAGGGTTTGTTTGGTCCTAGAGTTACAGAGTTCACAAGGCCCTGCTGGACTTAGGAGAAGAGGCAGACATGTAAATTGCAGTCAGAAGGATATGAAATGACAGGCGTGCTGGACAGGAACTGTGATTGGAAACAGAAAGTGTCATGTAAGCTGAAAGTAATATTTCATCCGGAAAAAGAGGAAAGATTATTCTAGAAGCATAATCATGATCTACCTGTTGATAGGTAAATACGAAGTGTCATAGAGAACTATGAAATGCTGCTGTGTGCAAGGCTGAAATGGTGTGTGTGCCAAAGGGGCACTTGCCACCAATCTCCTGTTCTGAGCCTCAAACCCTTGGACCTTCCTTACACCGACTTCCTTCTTTAATATAATATTAGACATGTAAATATATATAGATATTATACA
>NC_022009.1:79323039-79330275 GCF_000317375.1 Microtus ochrogaster
ACACACATAGTTGGTTCTTTCATTTCATAGACATATGTATATTTATATACACGTACATATAGACATACACACACATAGTTGGTCTTTCCTTCCACTTGTGAGACCTTGGGATTGAACTCAGGTTGTGAGGCTTGCAGGGTATGCTGGCTAATTTTATGTGAACTTGAAACAAACTACTCTCTCTGTCTCTCTGTCTCTTTCTCTCTCTCTCTCGTACACACACACACATGTGCATGTATGTATATATGTGTCACAAAATACAGTGGTTGGGATAAAAATATATGAGTAAATCCTGCAGTAATAGATCTAAAGACTTGAAGATGTGGGAATAGTAGAAAACCAGTATTTCATTAATTAGGCCAAAGGAGTTTCCAAAATCAAACATGAAAACTGTGAGTATCCTAGAAGATTAGGAGAAGAAAAAAAAATAAGGGTTCAATTCCTAAATCCTCCTCTTTGGGACAAAGCCCACTCATAGTTTGAAAAATCCATCAGGACACTGAGGGTGCTCATACCACAGCAGAGCCTGTAGGAAAGCCAACCCCTAAACAAACTGATTTTAGAAAACACAGTCTTCTGAACTGACATTTAAAGATGGCGAATGTAAATTACAGTAGAGATGATCAATTGGTTTCTGAATGTCGGGGCCAAACCATGCAATCTTAAGTAAAATAAAATACAAAAGAAAATTCTGGGACTTCCTGGAGCATGGAGATCAACTCATAAAGACAGGAAGAGCATTGGACACAGATGAGGAAATCATAAACGTGAGTCATGCTGTGTGTTTTTTACCCAGGAATAATAACAAAGGAACAAACACTAATGTTGCTTTTTTTTTCAGCTCTTTCCAAAATGAGAAAACCTTCAATAGAAGCAAAGAGGCCACAGAACGAGAGCTAACAAGTGAAGGCCTGTAGGAGCAGGGCAAGTGGGTGCTTGCTGCCCTTGGTGACTGCCCAGAAGCACAGTCTGCCAGGGCACACTTCTCACATGGTGGCATAGGCTGGCAAACTGAGTGGATAGAATAATGAAGCAGTGTGAGTCAGAGAAAGGGTTGTACCTGGAGAGCTATGTAGGTCTTTGTATGCCACATAATCATATGACTGTATATATGTAAAGACCGTAGCGCACAGAATGAGATAGGCAGGGTTGGCTCTTAAATCTGAAAATGGTTGCAATGCTTCCAATCCTACGTTTTTTCCACTTGTCTCTTGAGAGATAGAGTCTCCATTCCTTCCTCTCTGCTCCAGGTACAACTTTGTCTGTGGTAAAAATGAAGGCCAGCTATTTCTTCACGGAGGTCTTAAATGGTGTGTGTGTGTGTGTGTGTGTGTGTGTGTGTGTGTGTGTGTGTGTGTGTGTAGGGTTGGTATGTAAATGTGTACACATCCTTGCCAGAAGGAGACATTTGATGTTCTGTTCTATCCCTGTTGCCATTATTCCTTTGAGGTGGGGTCTTTTGCTGGCAGCCAGCCAGCCCCAGTGACCTTGTGTCCTCCCCACCCAGCACTGGAATTATAGGTGTGTGCCAACACTCTTAGCTTTTAATGTGGGTACGGGGGATTTGAACTCAGGTCCTCATGCTTGTGCAGCGAGTGCCTTTATCCAGTGAGCCACTTACACGGCCCAAATAATGGTGGTTGGATAGGACTCTGGATTCTTTGCCTGAAGACAATGGGCTGCCTTGGTGGTTGATGTGGGAAGCTCGGGTCCCAGGTAGTTGTTTCAGCCCCTAGTCTTCATGTGTAATTTATCCAGTTCTGGTTTTATCCACTAGTCTGCTTAGTTCATTTCAACATGAGAATAAAGACATTTCCAATCTGAAGACCCACTGAAGGGAAGGAACTTTGCTCTATGGATGTTTTGTTTGTGCCAGGACTGAAGTAGACACAGAGCGAACATTTATCCAGCACTGGCATGTGGAGGATAGCAGCTCAGTACTTCATAGGCAAAGTCCATGATCCCCAGGCTGTGTGGACAGAAGCTGGCAGTGGAGTCAGAGGGCCTCTGTGGACTAGTCCAGATATCTGAGTTCTGTACCGGTTTGGATCCCGCTCGACCTTTGAGAGCCAGCTATTTCCCAGCTGTCACCATAGATGATGTAATAGTCCCTGCACTGTGGTTTATCTTTTCAGACCCTAGTCCCGGTCAGTTGCTGAGGTAAAACACAGCCTCATCCTGCATAGCTCCAGAAGAGTAATGAGGGAATGAAGAAATGGCTGACGCTATAGGAGACACACAAAGACACAGAAAAATTCTGGAATTGGGGTCTGGGCCCTATGACAGAGACACCACAGCGCCCTGGAAGCTCATGTTTGTTGCATGCAATTGAACCAGATTATTGTACATGATTGATCCAAGAGGTGGGCCTTACAGTATACAGCTGGATCTAGTGTCTGTGAGAGAGCCATCCAGCAGCAAACATCCAGAGGAGAGAGCTGCAATGGGCATTTTCTGCATGTATGTCAACGCTTACACTTGGATCGGAGGGAGACTTTGGCGTCCCTCAGAGCCTCACCTAGAGAAGCCTTTGCATCTGCCATGGGCCTGAGTCATTGACACACCCACACCAGGTCACCAGCACACATATACTTAAGACTCCACTCACGTCCCACAAAACACGTGTGTGTAGATGGAAATGTGGGTGACACTGGCCGCTGTGGGTCAGGGGTTGGAAAGACTCTGGTGTACAGAAGACACACACTTCTCAGTAGCAATAATGATAGTTTAAGATAAAACAGAAATATTACTTTTAGTTTATATGCCATACACCTCCAAGTGTGAGTACTGTTACCGGTCTGCAGGTCAGTACTGGTTAAGATGCTTATCACACTTCAGAAGTAAAGCTATGAGCTGTTTCTTCTGACCTAGGCCAGGAGTTTCTGGAAATTCTGGGTACTGTGAATACTACCCCTCATTACTTATTTACCTGATACCTACGGAAGAAGGTAAGTCTATTGTCTCTATTTTGTACAAACTGAAAAGAGGATATATTTTCTGTCTTGTTCATCAGTGTAAGCACATTGTGCAAGATCGCAGGGTCACTGCTCTGCTAAGAAAGCCCATGCCGCAGCCACTACCCTGCTCTTCCCATGTCTATGACCATTCAGTGGTATACCTGTGTTAATCTGCACAAAGAGAAACATCCCATGAGGAAAAGCAATGTCAAATAAACTATAAAAATCCTATAATTTCAAGTTTCAATTAGAAAATGTTCAATAAGTCATCGAAGGAGTAAAGTATTTTGGTCCTGCAGAGCCTCAGACATCATCACTCGCGCCCACAGGCAGAGTAACTCTGAGAACCACTCGCTCTTATGACTTCCTGGCATACCTATGTAATAATGTAAGATGCTCTGCCCAGGAGTTCCAGCAACAGGCGGAGTCTTCATTTTTTTTTAAAATGCCATAGAGAACACAGAAAGATCAAATCTAGCTTTCAGAACAGGGTGTGGTGGGGACCGATAGGAACCAGTTGTTCAACCCCGGTGTTCAAGGGACCTCAGGATTTGCTGTGTTCATTCTGAGTGCTCAGTCCAGCAACTGCTCCCTGTGGATGCTCAAGCAATCCTCATGAAAACATTCCGATGTGAGCTTTCTTCTTCTGTAACCTGTAAAATACCAGTTTCCTTTGCGCTCTGCAATAGATAGTAACATTTTCTTTCTTGTGGACAGCTCCTTAGCTTCCAAACAGGGTTCAGAAACAACAAATCGAATGTTTGGGGAAGTTGAGCTGTTCAGGGTCAAATGTGAGAAAGTCAGAAGTTATAAGGAGCCAACAAACAGAGAGAAGGTAGATGACACTTGGACTGAATTGAATTAAGCTACTTGTATGCCAGCAATGCCCAGGGAACATACCCGCAGGCTTTATCTGTGCAGATTCAGGACCAGAGAACGTCAGTCATGATCCAGGCATGGATGCCAAGAGCAGCAGTGACATGACACATTTCCGGAACTTGTGATATGCTTGGGTTCAGCTGTGGTACAAGGGTTGGTGGCATCAAGGGTGTAGCTCATGTTTTCTTTCATTCCAGAATCTACCGTCAATGCACTTGCCATCGATCTACAATGCCAGCGTGCCATTTGGTGCTGCCTTTGTGGGGCGCAGGGCTTCTAATGTTACATCTGAAAGAGGATGTGGCAGAAAGCACTGCAGCACAGCACAGCACAGTTTAGATGTTGTCTTTTGGGCACCAGGGACCTGTTTGGGCTGACGGGGCCTTTATAGATGGAGGGAATTATAGAAATGTCAAGACAGCACAAATGAACTGTCTTGAAAGAACATCTATTAACAGTATCTTGGGAAATTGCAGACTGTTGCTTATTGTCTTGGTTCTTAGCTGTGGCATTTTCATCATACTCTGAGAAAATGGAAAACACCAGTTCCGTTAAGGACACAGTATGGGAAGTAGATGAAAGCAGAAATCAGATGCAAATTCCCTCCACTTTCAGTCTCCTCTTTTCTCATGGTGTTTGCTCACCAGTCAGCCCTTTGGTCACAGCTGGGCAACTGCCTTCCACAACTTCATTAGAACACATGTCATCTATCTGGCAATGGCACTTGCTTTCTCCAAATTAGGAGACATTGTACCCGTCTGCAATAAACTAACAGGATCGTTGAATTTATTTCTGGTACTATAACATTTCTCATTGATTTCCACATGCTTCATGATGGCATTTGATATTAAGTAACCCCCAACTATATTAGTAGTGGAATGCAATCAGCAGGAAGGAAGAATGCAGGAAGAGGAAATTTCTGTCACCAGGCATGCTAATATAACCAATAAGAGTAGAAATTTATTTGCATTCTGAGGATGGATGAATACATTGCTATTTTTACTTGCTGTGTTCTTGAGGGCAGTGTAGCCAACTTGAATAAAAATCAAATCATCATAATGGATGTCAGACTAACAAAAGAAGAAAAATGACCAAAAGAAGAAGGGTAGAATTTTTCCTTTTCCACTGTTTTCTTGATCAAGGAGGCTATCCTCAAAGGGTGCAGATCATAAAATAGTAGTAGTGTATAAATCATGCCTGGGGGCAGATTTGTATAACCTCAGCACTCAGAGGCTTGAGGCAGGAGGACTTCCATGGATTTAAGGCCAGTTCAGGTTTAGTGAGCTATCAGTTATCCTAGGTTATAGACTGAGACCATGTCTGAAAACCAAAACAAAGCAAGCAAACAAGAATAGGGGGTTATTAAGCCGAGAATATGAATCTTCTAAAATAATTTTGTTATAGTGAGTATTCTAAAATTCAGTTTTCAGAAGATTATGCATCATTCAAAGGAAAACCAGCTATCAAAGGGTTCTATCTGAAAATGTTACCCGTGGTAATAGTGTTGACATCTTACTCTTTGTTTAGTATAGCTGACAGTGATTTTTTTTTGTAACTGTGTCGAAATAATTCTCATTATTTTAAACATTATGATTTAAAAGGTTCTCTTTTTAAAAATCATATTTTCCCAGTTTGGGCCACTGTATCAGTATTGAGATGCACCTGAAACAGGATTATGATATGAAAATTCGAACATGTAGAATAAATTGAGAGTTCAATTGACATCTGCCACAGGTCCCTACTAATACATCGACAAAACAATTCCTTCATGGAAATCTCAGGGATCATTGCAGAAGCATGAACAGAACAGTCGTAAGTCCAGAGGACCAGGGGGTTGGCTGTGAGAGTGTGTCTCCTAAGAATATCAGAAGCTACACACACGCAGTCTCATCAGTACGCCTGAGCAAGGATGACACCAAAAGACAGGCTAATGTGGAAGGAGGAAAGCTCTTGAGACCCCCCAACCCTTGGTAAGAGCTACAGACAGCTAAGGAATGCTAAGAGGGAGAGACAGTCTTTGCCAGGAAAGAGTACAATTGGTTATCCAATACCAAATGGGCAACTCTGAAAAACATACGAGTAACGTTATACAGACTGATATTCCTAAGTCTGCACATGCTGATACATACAAACACGCGCACATGAACATGAAAGAAAGCAGACAATGGGGGAAGTACCTAAGGTCTAACCATAGACAGCTGGCTAAAAGATTTTGCAAGTCAAGAGTTGGAAATAGAGATTCCAGCTTACAGCAGTAGGAGTCTTCCAGAGGTTGAGATGGGAAAGTCAGTGCGGTCTTTCTCCCCACCCCTGCCACAGTGTCTACACAGTGCTGTGTCGCCAATCTCTCTCTTGAGTTCTTTCATTTTCCCCTGTCTAACATGCTACACAATGCTTTTGTAGTTCTATGCAGCATGAAGATTTTGGGGGCTGAGGCAACAGCAGAGTGTGGTTCTGTTTCCACCTAGCCCTCATCTGAGCATAATAGGGTCAGAAGAGAAGATCCACCCTGATCTAGGATAACAAGCCGCCCGATGAGTCATTGTGCCAACAAAAACCCTTTTGTAATGTGAGCTTTGTTTCCTTATTGAGCTGTGCCCTAGGGTTTGAGATCATCTGCTGCTACCGTTCAGTCTAGACTCCTGTGAACTTTAGCGAGAATTCATCAAAAGCATTCTCTAATAATAAAGTCAGCCCCAGGAAAGACATCTGAGCATTAATCAAAACTGGTATGAAGGAAAAATTCTAGTAATGCTTTTAGGAGACGACAGTAACATTTTCCTGTTTTCAAGTATTTCCTAGGTGGCACACTGAGTATGTTTAGAAATATTTGTAACACTATGAGACAGCTATAGTAGAGGCTCTTTTCACAATGGAATTCCTTCACTCTTTTATACTTCTCAAAATAATTCTTTGTGTCGTAAAATCTCAGAGTATGAGCTCTTCTTAAGACTCTTGGAAATATGATCATGTTATTTTGAAGTACTTAACCATTTAGGAGAACGTCTTTGTTATAATTTCTGTCACTAATGTCATTTATGTTGGCATTTAATGGTCATGGGAAACATAGTTGCATTGTCCTTTGTTTTAGTCTTGCAAAATTTTGAAAAGAAACCAGTCAACATGCATTTTATTTATCTTCTCAATATTGAGCAGGAAAAGCCAAGTTAAAATCCCAAGAGTGTATATCTGAACTGGTGTGTGTGTGTGTGTGTGTGTGTGTGTGTGTGTGTGCATGGAAAGGCCAGAGTTCAACACTGTGTGTCTTATTCACTTATTTTCTACCTTTATGTAGAATTTTTTTTTACTTTTTTTCTTTTCTTTTCTTTTTTTTGGTTTTTTGAGGCAGGGTTTCTATGTGGGTTTGGAGCCTGTCCTGGAACTAGCTCTTGTAGACCAG